>NC_133659.1:76154584-76212894 GCF_037893015.1 Macrotis lagotis
AAAAATTTATTAGATCACTCAGCTGTGCCTTTCCTCTCTACAAAGTATGGTGAATTCCTTTCCTTGGTGTGTTATCATTTGCAAACATACTTTAAAAACATTACCAACATTTTCCAAATAGACCAAGGCCTAGATGTAGGAGAGAAAAAGTCTTGAAATATGCCCCCTCAAAAAAACCTGTATCTCATCTTAGTAAAATTGCAGTGTTTGATTTGAGCTGTGAGATCAAAAATGCTTAAGTAACTTAAAATTCTTTTTATAATAGTTCTTTCTATCTTTTATTGTTATTTCATCTTCAATTATGAATATATCTCATCCATTTTTAATCATCTTATGTAGCAGTGTATGAAAAAAGACAGGTGGGGAGTGGGGAAAGAAAAGTAGTTTGGTAAAATTAACCAACGCATTGACTTTTTTTTTTAGCAGTATATGTTCCATTCCAATAATCCCTCACTTCTGCACAGAAAGGGGTGTGTGTGTGTGTGTGTGTGTGTTTGTGTGTGTGTCTGTGTGTGTGTGTGATATCTTTTCTCTAGAGCCATTATAACTGCACATTGTAGAATAAATTTTAAGCAAGAAATCCTTCCCAAAGAGGCAGCAAAAGATGCATTCCTCAGGAAAGTATCACAATGTTCTACTGAATTGAGAATGAAAGATAAACATCATCATTATCATCAATATATTACCTCTTGGTTTAATTAGCTCATGTTCAAGGTCTTTACATGAGTTTTATTCCTTTTCAAATCTTTGATAATTTCAGTATATTTTTGCTTTAATTTCTCTTATTGCTCACTTTCTGGGTCTTCTCCTTTGGTGGTAGATGTCAAAGCTATCTCAGCCCTCTTTTATGCTCATGTTTGAATTACATAAGTCTTTGCTCCAAGTTACTTCTGGGAAGGCAGAGGTGACTCCAGCTAGATGTAAGACCTTTCCCCTCAGTATTAGTGGGGTACCACACAAATGAATGTCTTCTTTCCTCTTTTCCTTCTGTTCTTCAGTTCTCTAGTGTAGCTCTGGAGCAGCAAAGAGTGCCATCATATTTCAATCCTACTCAGTGCAGGTTTCTGCCTTTTGGTTTTCTACAGTACACTTGGAGCAGGGGATGTATTTGAGTTCCACTGCAAGTCTATGGGTCAGTTTGTTGGCTCTTCCAGAGTATGATAGCTGGTAGGTAAAGGGGTATCGTATGAACATGTTAGGGGTTAGAGATTAGACTTCTCTGTTATTAGTTCATGAGTTTTTACCTTCTTAAGATTTTTGGTGTCTTAGATCATGGAGACAGTTGAAATTGCTTTGTTTCTCATTCATAATTCACATTTTGGAGAGATTTAAGAGGTCATAAAGACAGAAAATAGTGTCTAGTCATAAATATTGTTAATTAAACCCTTTTAAAATGCTCTGTATTTGTATTGTTTATAAATAGTTGTCTCCTTCACCTTGATTTCAAGGACTGCTTTTTACCTTTCTTTGTATCCCTAGGGATACATATTGAGAGCTTAAGAGTGGTCTGTTGACCACTTATTCTTAGGAAACAAAACAGTTCAAGAAAGGAACTATACTTCAAACATTAGCCGAAAGCAAATTATAGGAAGATCAAGATTTGTACATGATGGGACCATGAGTGAGATTTAGGGATTCAAGTTCCCACCAACTTTATAAAAGAGTGGGTGAAGCACAGAGGAAGAGAAATTATTGAGATTTGGGGATGGGGAGAGTGTTAATTCATTTCAGGAGCTGAAGATTTTAGTTGGACCTTCAAAGGGAAAATGATACTGAGCCCTCAGTTGGCCACATGCTACCATTTCCCCTTTTAACATGAGAGGCTATGTGAAATAGTAGAGAAAATAGTAGATAGAGTAGAGAAAATGCTGAGATGGAAGCCTGAAGTCCAGGGATATGGCTCTAGTTTTTCCATGAATTAGGTGACATTTCAGATATCTGAGCTTCAATTTCAAATTACAAGGTTGGATGAGTTGACCTTAACCCTTTAATTCATATGTTTTAAACCTTTATTCAGGTTGCTTATCTGCCTGTACAGCTTTATCTGACCGACATCACTATCAATATAGAAGGGACAAAATGAAAAGAAATAGGCAGGAAAAGACAATCTATAGACATCATTCTCCTTTTGTCTTGCCCACAAGTTGATTTGTTGATTTTTAGATTATTAGGAGAATACATCTAGAAAGAAGTTGAAAAGATGGGACTAAAACTCAGGAAATAGATTGGGATCTGAAATATAATTTGTGAAATATTCAAATGAATGTGAGAGTTGAAACTGCATAAGGCTTTATTGTGGTATGGAGATGACGCCAAGTTATCAAAGACTATATCTACAAGACTTTGACAGGGTTTATCAATCTAGAAATGCTCTATGTTTTGGCCTCATGTTGAATATTTAATACTATTACCTAGGAACAAGTCCAGTTAGTTTTGTAATAATAATAATAATATCCAGCATTTATGTCATGCTTTAAAGTTTGCAAAGCCCTTTACATATTTTATATCATTTGATAACAAATATAAATATATGTACATTTAGAGGTGATTCACAAGTAGGTTAGACCCAGGGTGAAAAAAATATTTCAGTCATAGAAATTCCCAAAGATCATCTACTAGGTTATAATCCTTGAAGTTTTGAAGTATTTAAATTGAAGATGTGGGAGGAGATGAGATAACTCTGGGAAAGAGTGTAGAGATGAGAGGATCAGGCCAAGGACAAAACCTTAGGGAATATTTATATTTAGGGAGAAGGAAAAAGGAAATGAACTATTGAAGAAAATAGAGAATAATCAGAGACATAGGAAAAGAACCACAGGTGTACCATGTCCAAGAAGCCAAGGAAAGGGAAAATGATGGGAAGACAGGGTTGTTGAAATATTGTGGAGAAATTGAGTTAGAAACAGCATAAGGGGGAGGAAAAGGGTTGATGGATCTGTCAGTTAGGATATCACAGGTAATGTTTGAGAGACATATTTTGGGAGTGTGCTGTAATCTGAAACTAATTAGATTATAAGAGATTAAGTAATGAGTGAACATGGGCATAAGAAATGGCCAGTGAACCTGGACTACTTTTTTCTGTAAATTTGACAACAAAAGGAAAGTCTAGATAAATGGCAGGGTGAGAGAAAGGCACTAAAGGATGGTAGAGACCTGGATATGTTTATAAGCAGAGTTAACATAGTGAATAAGAAGAGATTAAAGGTACTACAGAATATATAATTAATAGGAAGGTCTTGAAAAGATGGGAAGAGATGGAAACAACAACCATAGATAGAGGAATTAGTCTAAGAAAGACAATTCACTTATTCCTCTTAGACAGGGAGGAGCAAAGGATGTCTTATAATATCAGAACTGGAAGAGACCTTAAAAGTCAGCTGTCTTAATTATAAATGAAGAAACTATGGATCAAAAATAAAATGATTTGTCTAAGGTCACATAGTAAGTGGCAGAGCTGGGACTCAAAGACAAGTAATCAAAGCTTTTCACCTCTTTAGGGTTCACAGTTTCCTCATCCCACTGTCAAGATTAGTGTTCTTTCAGTTCTAACATGAGAATATTCTGATAAATTTTTAAGTGGATAAGAGGGAAGTTGAGGAAACTCACTTCAGTTGGCTTTGATCCTTTTAGTCAAATAATAAATGATATTTGCCTAGAGCAAGGGGTGGGCATGGAAGCTTGAAGAATGGAGGAATGGTTTGTAACAGACTTGAGGAATTTGATATAGTGTATGTAACATTTCTTAGGTGAGGGTCCAAGCAAGGTTATGTAGAATTAATCTGTAGTAGAGTTATTCAGTATTTATTGACTTCAGACAGTAATGCCTGAGAACCTACCAGTGGGAACAGAGAAATAGGAGAAGGAGAATCACATGCAATGGGGATTGGCATGCTGTATTCAGTTGCTGGTAAGGGACTTTCAGAGATTATTGAGACCAGAGCTTTTTAATGGGTTGGGAGGGATAGAATGGAGCATGTAGTTAGTTCTGAATCTGCAATTCTGAATTTGTTATCACACCAACACTCTTTAATAAATAAAATTGAGTGCTTCATTCTAGTTTTCTGGCTTGAAATTCTAGCTTAATATTTATTTAGATAGTGTGTTTGGTCAATTCAATAGATTATCCAATTTGGAGTTGTTAGCTGGTCTCTTCTATTCTCATTTCTTTTATTCTGTGTGATTTGTAAGCATTTTACTGTTCTTAGCACCTCTGTGAGTGAGTAAGAAAAGGGAGAGGAGGCATGCAGGTGAATCATCTCTGTTTCTTAGTAGCAGCTTTGGTAAAAGACTTGTTGTGGGAGAAAAGTCATTGTTATGTTTCATTTGTAGCTGTTGGTAAGTGCTCAGAATACTGGAGTTTGCATAGGACTGGAGAAGCTAGCAGTGTTCTAGCCCCCAAAGAAGTTATAATCTAAGGAAAGAGTAAAATACTTAAAAGGGCATTCTCCTTAAAAGAAGAAATTACTGACCCAAGTGGATTTTGGGGACTCTCCACAGATTTTATTCACCTGTATTTTGTTTTTAAAATTTCTATTTAATTATTTATTTATTTTCATCCATATGCACAAGTATATTTTTAAGTTACAAAATTTTCTTCCACCCTCCCTTCCTACTCTCTTCCCCTCAGTGGTGAACAGTCAGATTAGCATCATACATACATACATATTTTAGATAAATATGCTTACAGATTAGTTATTTTCAGTATGAGGAATTAGAATTAAGGGAAAGAGATACATCGATAATTTTTATAAAGTGTTCATCAGATCCTAAAGGGTTGGTTGTGTGTGTGTGTGTGTGTGTGTGTGTGTTTTGGATGGGGATAGAGAGGAGCTGCTTCCATCAAGGTTGCTCATCTCACAATGTTGTTAACAATGTGTACATTGTTTTCTTGGTTCTACTCCCTTCACTTGCATCAGATCCCATAAGTCATTTCATACTTCTTTAGAATCTGAACATTTATGGTTTCTATTCACCTATGTTTTCCAAGAGAGATGTTATAGAGTGAACATTATAAGTAACTGTGGGATATAATGAATAAGGTATCTGATTTCAGTTTAGAAGAGTGAGGGCTTCCTAGAGGAAGTACTGTTCAGTAGAAAGGGTTCTGGATTTGGAGTCAAAGGACATGAATTCAAGTTTTTGACTTTTCCATTTACTTTTACCTGAGTGACTTATCACTCTTTGATTTTCTCATCTTTAAATACAGGGGAGGAATTGGACTAGATGACTTAGTCCTTTGGGATCTAAACTCATGATCTGCTAAGTTAACAGGAGACCTTCTTCAGGTCTGGGTTGACTGGACTTCTTGTCCGAAGACCAGGGAATGAATTTTGGCCTTGCCATTTACTAGATGTATGAACCAGTTTAACTCATTTCTCTTCTTTGGGCTTCATTTTCTTCATCAGGTGTCAAAACTGGGCTCACTCCTCTGACTCGAACTTTAACCAACAAGTTGGGTCCCTAGAGCAGCAATTACACCTTGGTGTTCTAGGGATTGTTTTGTTATTGTTCATTCTTGAAGAGAACCATGATATCACGGAGATGATTCCATGACATTCAGTGAATTGAATTTAAGTGAGGAAGGGCTGTGCAAAGTCACTAGCCTTACTTTCTTCTCCAGAACTATCTGGTTCCAGTGGCTAGATATGGATCAAGATAACTGGAAATGGCCAGTGATAAAACTGTGAGTTAGGAATTGCTCCTAAAACTACAATTCAAAAGTCCTCCTGGGATGCTTCCCATCATCAATAAGCCAGGAGATTTAAAATTTTAGCTCTCAAAAAGGAATTTACTCAAATGCCTTAAGAATTTATCTGTAGGGTGGCTAGGTGGCACAGTGAATAGAGCACCGGCCTTGGAGTCAGGAGTACCTGGGTTCAAATCTGACCTCAGACACTTAATAATTACCTAGCCGTGTGGCCTTGGGCAAGCCACTTAACCCCATTGCCTTGAAAAATCTAAAAAAAAAAGAATTTATCTGTAATATGGTCACTCAGCATTTGTTGACTTTAGACAGTAATGCCTGGGAAAAGAGAATAGAGAAATAGGATGAGAATCAGATACAATTGGGGATTTGAATATTGTATTCAGTTGCAAGTAAGGGACTTACATTAACAATATAAAATATAAAACAATAGTTATAAAGCATTCCCCACCCCCGAATAATCAGACTCCACTCCAACCAAGCTCACACAGAATTGGGGTAGGGGATGGTAGATACCAACTTAAAGAACAATGATAAGGAGGTATATATGAACACATATAGCCAAGGAAGCATACAATTCTGGAAGTGACTGGCCTTAATAATTTTTCTTTCTTCAGAGAGTCTCCACAAAGTTCAGCATGTGACAGAGAGTAAGTATCAATCAAGGAACAGACATTCTGTTCCTAGGCTGGGCTGGCATTTTTTGAACAGGTTAGACCTGACAGGTCATCTAGTCATAAATTGGCAACTCACAGGATACAAGGGCAATAGGATTGGATTGGATGAGTCTGGTTGTCTCTGTTGGCCTCTTCATATTCAATTGAGAGGCTCAGTCTTACATTCCCTTTTAAGATGTAGGAAGCTTCATTGGCAGCTATAAAGAACCTCACCCTTAATATAATTTTTTTTGTCTCTGTTTTGGGCCTTTTGACCTTTAACTTTGCTGGAGTATTAAACAGGATATATCCTTACATATAAAATGAGGAGGCCAGTAGGTGGCTTCACATTCTACCTTACTGAAAATATCAACTTTCCTCTGGTCTATTTTAAAGTTTTTCTAAATCTTCATGTTGTAATGAAAAGAACTTGTAACCTATATGCAAGTTTGAAATTCTATGATTCTGATTTTATTCTTCAGAGTAACAAAGTTATTCTTTGATGATTGAGAGTTGGTTAGATAATGATTTCTAACTCATGTGAAGCTCATATGCTATATAAAATGTCATAAAAATTCCTATATAACCATCATGACCCTTTTACTCCAGCTATGGTCATGAAGGGAAAGAGCTCACCAGAATGCTTCATACACCCTACTTAATAGTTAACCATTGATCCAGAGTTCCATTTGGGGTCCTTGAATCCACCTTTATAGTTATCAGGTTCTAGATCTTTTTTTGTCCAGGGAATATTTTTATGAACTTAAGACTTTAACTCATTTCCTTTTTACTCCTCTGTTCTCTCTTTGTCATATGACTGATACTTGTTTTTTTTCAGGATTTCTTCTCTTCTTTCTTGATGAAATTTAACTTTTTTTCTGTCATTTTGATTTAAACCATTTAAAATAATAGACAATAATCAAGAAACCTCCACAACATCCTCAAGCCATATCAATTACTGTTTCTCTGGAAAAATGAAGAAACTTGAAATCTTA
Source organism: Macrotis lagotis (assembly GCF_037893015.1). Lineage (NCBI taxonomy): Eukaryota > Metazoa > Chordata > Mammalia > Peramelemorphia > Peramelidae > Macrotis > Macrotis lagotis. Next base: position 76,161,940 of record NC_133659.1, read on the forward strand.
GGCTAGATTAAACTATAGAGCTTTAACTATTGACTTCTATTCCTGGGGCAACTGGTATTAGCAGAGGCATTATTGATTCCTCTGAGGTGTACAGTCAACTAATAAACATTTATAAGTTCCATGTTCCAGGTTCTATGCTAAGTTCTGTATAGTATGGGGTGGAGCAAGAAGAGACTGAGAAAATATGTACCAGACAAGGTTTCTGAGCAGCTGAAGAAAGATAAAGTATTTCTGTAATGACTGTAAATAGCTAGGTGGCTCAGTAAATAGAGTATCACTCTTGGAGTCAGGAGAACCTGAGTTCAAATCTGAACTCAGTGTTTGACTCTGGATAAGTCACTTAACCCCAATTGCCCCAGTTGCTCATCTATAAAATGAATTGGGAAAGGAAATGGCAAAAACCATTCCTGAACCTTTGCCAAGAAAACCTTAACTAGGGTCAGAAGAGTTGAACATAATTAAATTGACATAACAGCACAACAAAGGAATAACTCTAGGGAAGTGAGGGGAGCTATCTTATACATTAGAAAGTGCCCCCTCTAAATTTCTGGCTTTGGAGCACAGCCATAGTGGTCTCACCTTAGCTATGATTCTTCTACTTTTAAGTTCTCTTGGAACTACTGAATATTTATTTGACTTCCACTTTCTAGAGATTCAGTAAGTTCCATCTAGTTCCTAAGAACACTTCCATCTTAATTTTAAAATATCTCCCACTAATAGACCAGGGGGCTGTTGCCTGCCTTCATTTTCAACATTTTTTGATGTGTATGTGTTCAATGTGAAGTATTGTCTTTAAAAAACATTGAAGTTTCAAAGCAGGTGGGGTGTGGGTTAAACACCGTTCTAAATGGCAGGCCTGCTGTTCATAGGGAGGAAGAGTAGCCTGGAAGTTTAAAAATAACCTGAACATTATAGACTCCTGTGAGTTCTACAGCCCAGAGCATTATGAGTCTGTGGGTGTTTTACCTGCTGGAGTGCGGGCAAGAAAACAAGTCAAGAAACAGGAGGATTTTGGTTTGCTAGATCCTTCCATGGCATATGAATTGAAAGCAATTCTCCACCCACCCACCTCCCACTCTCCCTCTCTCCCCTCCAATCCCCATTACAGCCATATCTGATTTTTAGGATCAATGTTCCTGAATGGTAGAATAGAAACGTGTTTGCATTTTCTGAGCCTAAAGACAGCAGAGAATAATACTGAAGATTTCGGTGGTCACCCACTGCTCTCTTCCTTTTGACTGCTCCATTGGGACCTCTACCACACATATGCACATACATTTCTCACCTGCTGAAGTCATTTGGTTCAGAAGGGTGGAGTTCCTCCATACAGGAGCTGTCCAACAAAAGATTGGATGGTCATTTTGAAGTGTGTTACAGAAGTAATTCATACTTTAGGTATGGGTTAAACTAGATGATCTCAGAGAACCTTTCCAGGTTTAAGAATGAATCTATGGGGTAACTAGGTAGTGCAGTGTGTAGTGTACTGGCCCTGGAGTTGGGAGGACCTGAGTTCAAATATGACCTCAGACACTTAATAATTGCCTATCTTGGGCAAGTCACTTAACCCCATTGCCTTAAATAAAAAATAACAAAAAGAATAAATCTTTGCATCAGAAAGTAATTTGTCCAGTGTCAACAGAATGGGTTATATGTTGAGCTAAGACTCAAACGAAGAGACTTACTTCTTGATTTGTATATATATATATATATATATATATATATATATATATATATATATATGTATATGTATATATACACACAAATATATGTATGCATGTATACTTCTTACAGCCATTTCAAATTTCCAATCACTGATATGTGCAGCCTAAAGCTAAGAATTAGAGAATTCATAAGTGACTGTATTTTTGTAAAGAATGAATGGAAAAATAGCATAGTAGGGAACTTTGGTGTTCCTGTCAGTATTTTGATTCAAGTTGTTCTGCTTGGTTGCAAAGGAGAGAACTAGGAATAATGGGTGGAAGTTTTAGAAAAGCAGATTTTTAATTTGTTCAGCATAAAGGAAAAACTTCATATCAGCTAGAGTCTTTTGAAAGTGGAGTGGGTTGATTCAAATGGTAGTGAGTTCCCCATCACATAATGTATCTGGCAGTATTGCTCTGAAAAATGTCCAGTGAAAGTGTGTGTGTGTGTGTGTGTGTGTGTGTGTGTGTGTGTGTGTGTAGGAGGAATTTTTTTCCTTAGAGAAGTGACTCAGAATTTTTTCTACTCCTCTCTTCTCTCCTCTCTATGCTCTTCTCTTTCCCATGCTCTTGTCTCATCTTGTCTTGTCTCCTTTCCTTCCCTTTCCCCTGTTCTTCTTATCTCTTTGCATTCTTCAGTCTAGGTACCTGAAAATTTTCAGCTCCCAAAGTGATCTGATCAAGGAAAAGTCTGATAAATATCTTCCTGGACCCAGTTCCTGATCTGGGTTTAGGTGTTAGCAAAATGTCTATAAGCTTAATTGGGTTGGAGTTCCAGTAGTCTATTAGTGAACTCAACCTCTATTAGTCATCTGGAAAACAGAATTTCAGGTAACTTTTTAGTTTAGAATTGTTACTTTGGCTGTTTTGTCACATTGGCCAGATTGAGTTAATGGCTAGAACTTGTGCTATTCTGCTTCTGGGTCAAAGACAAATAATTAATACTTTCTTCTTAACTTGCTCTGTGCTTAGTGCATAGCCTAGGCCCTCTCTCTTTTTCACTATGCTAACTAATGGACAATAATCTAGATCCAAATTCAGAGAGAATGGAGAAAACAGATTAGATTGTGCTTGAGAAATTGTACAGTGGGTTTAATTATCCTAAATTACTTCCTAAAGCATAAAAACAGTTTTCCCCCCAATATTCTTCTGAACATATGAACATGAATATTCTCAGAAGGAAGAAAACGTCGCTTCTTAAAGGAGGGGGATCATGGTTTTGTTTTTGTTCGAATTCTCAGTTTTTTACTCAGTGCTTTGAAAATTTGTATTAATTGATAGGTGAGAAACATTGTGGTGGAGCAGATATCTGGTTTCAGAGTCAGAAAGACCTGGGTTCAAATTCTTACTTTGATACCTATTGACTATGAGGTCCTGTAGAAGTCACTTAATTTTTCATTGGCCCCAGGAAGCCCTTTGAGTTGCAGAATAGTTGCCACTTTTCATTAGTAGAAGAAATTTCCTTACTGGGAATTCTCTTTTCAATTGAAATTACAGGTTTAGTTCAAAGTTGAAAACAAACAAAAGATAGACATCTTCTAGCCATGTCTTATCAATGGAAATCTTAGAAAATCATATCCTCTTAAAAGTCAAAACTTCAGGTGATACAAAGAGCCAATAGAGTCATGCTTTGGGGGTGTCAGTAACTTATAGCTTATTATCATGCTATTATCCATGAAATGTTTTATTGGAAAAGGAGATAGATTGATTGTGTATCAAGAACAATGGATACCAGATTAGAGGCTGGAAAAGACTGGCAAGATTATCTAGTGCAATCCCCTTATTTGAGAAAGAAGCCTACAAGCTTACTCATCCAAGGTCAAAACTTAGTGGTAGAGTTTAGATCAAAATCTAACTACTGTGATGTCTAGCCATTGGTAACTGGGTAGTACAGTGAATAGAACATGAAAGTCATGCAGACAAATTTGAAACCAGCCTAAAGTCTTGTTACATAACTCTGTGACCTTGGACAATTCACTGCACCTGTATCTGCCATTAGCATCCACCTTATGTTGTGAGCATAAAATAAGATATTTGTAATTTGCTTAGCACAATGATTGGTACACAGTAGGCACCATTTAAATACTTATTCCCTTCTTATATCCAGTGATTTTTTTTTTTTTGGTACTGCACTTCACTAGACCTCATGGAATTTTAAAATTATGAGTAAAGGGTGGCTAGGTGGCGCAGTGGATAGAGCACCCACTCTGGAGTCAGGAGGACCTGAGTTCAATTACAGCCTCAGACACTTAATAATTACCAAGTTATGTGGCCTTGGGCAAGTCACTTAACCCCATTGCCTTGCAAAAGCTAAAAAAATACCAAAACAAAAATTATGAATAAAGATCTTCAGTACCTTGGATAGATACCTTAGCAATGACAGATGGAATTTTTGTGTTGAGTTGTTTCAGTTGTGTCCTAGTCTTTGTGACCCTATTTGGGCTTTTCTTGGTGGAGATACTAGAATAGCTTGCCATTTCCTTTTCCAAATCATTTTATAGATGAGGAAACTGCAGATAAATAGGGTAAATAGGGTTAAGTGACTAGCCTGGGGGCACACAGTTAGTGACAGAAGCCCATTTTGCATTTACAAAGTTGAATCTTCCTGATTCCAGATCTGATACTCTATCAGTCACCCAGCTGCCCATGTAGGGAAACATGTCAATATAAGGCTAACATCATGCCATGGATGAGAATTACAAAGGATGAGAAAGTGTAAATATACAACAATGCAAAAGTTTCTACACTCCTGAAATCACAGATAAAGTGAAATATTTAAGAAATCTGATTGTGGTAGGATGGATTAGAAACCTGGTAGGTAGCAAGGGTCTGGAGACAGAGAATTCAGTTAAAAATTGTAAAATAATTTCTGCCACTGATAGCCTTAGTTTCTAGAGCACTGAGTGGTTGGCATTTGTCCTGAATTACAAAGCTAGTATGTGTCAGAGATGAACCTAGGTGTTCCTGGTTTGGAGGTTAGCTCTCTAACCATTCCACAGCAATTTTAATATAGAAAAAGACATAACAGATGGGGAGGGGGAAAAAGAGGTCAAGAAAGGTCTCAGAAGTGGTACTTTTACAAGAAAGTTTAGGCCTATAGTTAAAGATTTGGCAATCATTTTTCAGACATGATATGAAGAATCACTTAAATTGTGGAAAAGTTGTTTGACATAAAAATAACTGAAGAGAGAGAATCAGAGGCTGACTTTTTCAACATGGGGAAACCTGAGAGAATGAGGAGAGGAAAAAGAACCAGGGTCTGGATGGGGTAGTAGCAAGCTCAAAGAAGAACTTTCAAGAGGAAGGTGATGATTACCAGTGAAAAATGTTGCAAAAAAGAAGTTAAGACCAAGAAGCAAAATTTAAAAATCACTGGTGAGCTTAGAAAAGGGGGAGAAGAGGAGAAGGTGATCAAGTGATCTGTAGTATTAAGTCTTTATCTTATGGGGATGCCCTTTTCACTCTAATTTGTTTTATATTAGGGTGCATAAATATCTGCTTACTTTAAGAAAAGGAGAGTAGGAGAGAAAAGCAGAGATGCGGACAGGTGGAAGCTTAATCAATTTTCTGATGATTCTATCCCACAATCCTTGAAAGGAGGCCAAAATAGGTAGCTGTTTAGTTTCATTACCTGGGGGCTTCAATTTTCCATTCAGTTTTATTTTATACAGTAAAGTACTATATTTATGATGGATCTCCAAAGAAATTATTACTGTGGATTGAGAGGCATCATCCTTAAATATGAGGTGTGGCTTGGATCAACCAATGCTTTTATTAAGCAGAAGTTTAAAATGGAACTTTTTCCCCTCAAATCTTTCCCTGATTTCCCCTGCCTTCCACCCATCCAAGAGTGATCGTTTTTCTTTTTTGAACTCCAATAACACTTATTTTTATTTATTTCTTGTTATTCCTTTTAAAATAGCCACTTGGCTCAGTGGACAGAACATCGGCCCTGAAGTCAGGAGGATCTAAGTTCAAGTCTGTTCTCAGATACTTGATGCGTATTAGCTGTGTGACTTTGGGAAAGTCACTGAACCCTGACTGCCTCACATCCAGGGTCATCTCTAGTCAAGTTGATTCATATCTAATCACTGGACCCATATGGCTCCGGAGGAGAAAGTGAGACTGGTGACTTAGCACAGCTCCCTTCTCATTCAAATCCAATTCACCTCTCTGATTTCATAGTCTTCTTCGAGAATGGAACAAAGAACAACAATAACTCCTTTCTATTGTTCATATCAGGGCTGTCCAAACTTACTTTTAAAAGTTTTTTATTGAAACAATAGACAATATATTTTTTGATTTGCCATTTTAATGAGAGATCTGCAGTGGCTTGGCTTCATTTACTAAAGCATTAAATAAACCCATGGGGCATCACATAAAATTCTCATTGCAGAACACATGAGAGACCAAGAGGCTAAATTTTGGACAGCCTTGGTTCACATGATTCTTCTGCCTTTCTAGATAGATTTTGCCTGCCTTTATAAAAGACAAAAACTAAACTCTTAATTCACTTCTCTTTGCATCTGTTGCTTTGTCTGGTTTTAACTCCATGGAACAAGATGCCCAATTTAGGTACCCCATATTGTTCTTCAAATTTTTTTTGCTACTGCTGTGTATACTATTAGATTTTAAACTCTTTGAGAGAAGGAACTCTTTTAAAAAATTTATTAAGGGGGATAGGTGACACAGTGGATAGAGCACTGGCCCTGGTGTCAGAACAGGCCCTGAGTTCAAATCCATCCCCAGACACTTAATAATTATATCTCCAGTGCTTAATAGTACCTAGTAACTAGTAGATACTTCCTAAATATTTATTTGACTGAATTATTGGATTTGAATTAGTTTTGTAAGTATCTTCTCTTGTTCTCGTAGTTCCTGTTGGGACTTGATCTTTTTTGCCTTTTTTCAAGATCTTGCAACACTTAATATAGCAGTGTTAAATAAAATATTTACTTAATGAATTTTAATTGAGTTCCCCTAAGTTATGGAATTTTCATCCAGAAAGCAAGTTTATGTACCACATACTCAGTGTCAATGAGACTTCATGATGATAAGGTTCAATTAAATGAGTGTCTTTTTAAGCACATATTATGTGCCCCAGAATAAGAATGAAAAGACTGAAGCAAAAAAAGTTGCTTCCTTTCAAGATCTCGGGTTTTACTGGGGGAATAGTGTATGCAAGTAATTGAAATAAAAATAATAATAATGCAGTAAAAATCACTCAAAAATCTCTGCATAATAAAGACAAAATAGTTTTGTGGAGATGGGTGGCAGTAGAGAACACGAACAAATGGACAGATCTTCTTGAAGGAATTGACACTTGAACCAACAAAGGAATTTTGAGTTAGGTTAATGGAAAAAGTATTCTAGGTATAGGAGATATCCTACAAATACATGGAGGTAAGAGATGGAATATTAAATATGGAAACAGCAAAGTGGGTTAATTTGGCTGGAATGCAAAATGAGTAAAGGGAAGGAAAGAGATGTCAGTCTGGAAGGCAGCTTGCAGCCAGATTGTGTAAAGTTTTGAATGGCAAATGGGGGAATTTGTATTTTGTTCTATGGACCATAAGAAGTCACTGACACTTTTTTTCATCAAAAGAGTGACATAGACCTACATTTTAGGAATATCAATTTGTGTTCAAATTGCATTTGAGGAATTACTTAACACTGCCCTCTTTATTTTCGTCATAAGGTAGCTGAACTCCAAAGGTTAAATGACTTCTACAAGGTTACACAAGGAACAAATAGAAGACTCACTGTTCAGATTCAATTTTGGAGATCTGTGATTCAAGATGTCTTTATCATCAGTGTTGATTAAATGCCTACATGTGTATATTGTTTTATAAGGCAACACAGACTCAGCTTATTTAATGGATATGTTTCCTTCCATCTCAGAGTTCACAATATGAATCAAACATGATTGTTGTGAATATATAAAATAATGGCAACCAGATTACAACTTCCTCAATACATAGACCACATGAAATTAGTGTTGTAATCAAAGAATGCTTGTCCACAGTGTACTAGATTACACAAAACTAAGAGAACTCTTGCCATTTGCTTGCTTCAGAGAACTTTACATCTTGGACATTCAATTAAATCCATCATACATCTGTTGAGCACCTATTCATTGTGATGCACTGGATCAGGCTCTGGTTATATAACCAAGAGGCTACTGTCCCTGCCTTTAAAGATCTTCCATTCCACTGAAGCTCACATTCTAGTGACTTCTTGCATTTGAGAAAGGACACAGAGGTTTGACCATCCTAAACTGCTCTCTGGTTCAAAGATTCATCTTGTCACCTCATATGCTAACCACACAAGAACATAGCCCTAGTCTCAGGTTCTGTTTCCTCCTCCTCTTCATTCTAATTTTATACTCGGTAGAACCACATCAACCTGGTGCATAGTGTGCTAAACTTAGAATTAGGAAGAATTGAGTTTGAATCCTACTCCAAATATGTATGAGCTATGAGGTCATATTATTTAATTTCTCTAAATCTTAGTTAACTCATCTGCAAAACAGAAATAATACTAACTGATACCTCATTGTGAGGATCAGGTGACAAATGTATCAATGTACTATATGTTTGTGTGTCTGCATGTACGTGTGTATGTGTGTGTAGGTGTGATTTTGGGAAGCTAAGGGACACATTGGATAGAAATCCAGGCCTGAAGTCAAGAAGATTCATCCTTCCTAAGTTCAAATCTGGCCACAGATACTTACTAGATGTGTGACTCAGGGCAAGCTATATAATCCTCTTTGCTCCAGCTTCCTCATTTGTAAAATGAATTTGTGAAGAAAATGGCAAAGTATATGACTGAAAATCACTGAACAACACCATTGAAAATAACTTTGAAAACCTTAGAGTGCTCTCCTTTGAAATTAAAGTTATTTGGGAATGTAGTTAATATAGCCCGGAGCAAGGATCAAGATGATTCCTGATTGAAAAAAAGTGGATAAAAGTTGGGAAATGCAGTGGATAGAGAGTTGGACATAGAACCACCTCCTAGAGTTATTGTGAGGATAAAATGAAATGATATTTGTAAAACATTTTGCAAGCCTCTGAACTTTATAAAAATGCAGTGACTACTAGAGTTATTGTGAGAATAAAAAGAGATGATATTTGTAAAACATTTTGCAAACTTCTGAACTTTATAAAAATGTAATGGCTACTACTACAACCACCACTACCATCACCACCACTCTATCAGGATAAGTAAACGCATGGTTGTAAAATGGATCAGAAAATGCAAGCTTCCATATAAAGTTGGAGGGTGATCCAGTATCCTTGATAACCAGGCAGAAATATTTAACTTTGTAGGGCTATTTTTCATGGCTATACATCAAGCAGGCCAATAGTCACAACAAAGAAGAAACTTGAGCTTACCAATTGTATAATGAAAAGAATGATGTACAACAATTCTCCATTCTGAATGAGGTGTTCTGCTGGAAGTTGGGGTGAAGGATTAGAATCAGACTCATCATCATTATTGTCATCATCATCACAATTCACAACTAGTTAGACCTTCACAATTTGCCCAAGGCATTTCTCACAGTAGTCATGCTAGTGGTGGTAGTTGGATTGGTTGGTGTAAATTAACATTACTTTTTTATGCTTTCTTTATATTTTTCTTATGCTTTTATGCTTTTTTTTCATAAATTATTTCTCAAATCTGGAATGCATACCTTTTTTTTACTCTGCCTCTTAGAAACATAGACTTTCTTCAAGTCCCAACTATGGTGCCACCTCCTACAAGGGATCCTTTTTGATTTCCCTACTTTTTAGTGCTATATCTTTCCTCAAATTATTTTGTATGTACTTTCCATGTGCATGTTATAACCTCTTAAATAGGATAGAAGGTCTTAAAGTAAATAAGCATTTGATGTGTTATTTTTATACCCTCTAGGTCTAGCATCATGCCGTTAATATAGTAAGCATTTGATATGTGCTTGTTGGATTAATGAAAATATACATTTATGTCATCCTAATTTTATAGATAAAGAAACTTTGAGTTCAGAGTGATGAAATGACTTGCTCATGGTCATCCATAGGTAATGGAGTTAGGTCTCAAACTCAAAATCAATTCTTCTGACTCAGTTTAATAATTGTTCCTCTCTACTGTTTCATATAAAATATAGTAAATTAGTCACAACCCAAGAATGATGGATAATTAATGGATTTCCTAACTAAATGATTGAAATTATGGAGCCACAAATATCTAATTGGGAGGCTAGGGATTTGTTAGTACCATCTCTCCAATTGATTGGAACAAATATAGAATCATCAAGTGAAGGATTATAGTTTCTGGTGTTGATTAGCTCTGGATTCAACTCATGGCAATTTCCTGTTGGGGGTTAGTTACAGTTGGGATGAGGATGTGATCTAAATAGGACAGATGAATATCTATTTTCCTGCATAGTTCTACTTATCTTGCTTATGCTTCTACTTCTTTGCCTCCCCATGTAGTAGCAAGAGCTTCCTGACTTAGAGTCAGAAGATCAAATTCCATTCTGACACTTGCTATTTGACCATAGTCAAGTAGTTATCCAAATCTTTCCTAGTCTAAGCTTTGTTATCTGTAAAATATGATCCATACTTAGACTATCTAACCCAGACGATTGCTATGAGGAAGTAAGCCTTGAAGCCCTTTATAAATATGAAATATTGTCTTGATAGTTTAATATGCTAGGTCACATCTAGTAAGATGAAGATAAACAGGAATAATTGTAAAGCTTTGCATGGGCTCAAAAGACACATTTCATACATACCAAATGAAGAGGTAATGACTTGGTAGTTTATCTAAAAAAATAAATATATGGGGTTCTGTTGAAATGTATACTCCCACATATCTACTTTAGCTAAATCATGAAAATTCACAGAGTTTGCATAATGGTCAAGAAATCAAGTGAAAAACTACAGAAGTGGATTTTTTTCTACTGCAGATCTACATTAAAAAATCAACCAGAAACTGAGGTGCAATAGGACTGGGGCCCACTAGTAAAGCTAGAGTCAACACCAGGTAATTTCCCTGAGTCTAGGGGCACCAAGAGTAGAAGATACCCCTGATGAATTTCCAGAGTAATCAGATGGCCCTAGGGTGAAAATTTTGGAATAGCAAGTGAAATATAACAATGTTTAGATTAGTATAGTTTAGATTAGTATAGTTCAAGTTCAAGGGTCTTGAGGTCCCTAACATTCTGTCCTGAGATGATAAAGAAAGCCTTAAGGATCCAGCCTTCTGAACCTCAAGAAGCAATGACCTAACCCAAGGAATTAGAGTTTAGTGCAGTGAGCCACTTACATAGGTCAAGATCACTTAGAGCTGAGTGTCATACTCAAAAGTGTTGGGGACAGAACCTGTCCCCCCCATTCAGGAACAAAAACTAGAGAGATGAATAGATTAAAGAAAAAAATGAAACTCTAGAAATCTGTCAGAAGAATGATTGATGACATGATGACTTAAAAAATTCAGAGGGGGGGAAAATAATTTTTCCAACAAGTATTAAAGGAATACTTAGAAGACATGAGTAGAGAGATAAAAATGAAATGAAAAGCTCTGCAGAAAAGAATTCAAAAGAGAATCAGAAACCTAAAAGAAAATGGTAAACCTTACTCAAGAAATGGAATCCCTAAAAATTATAATAGACTAAGTAGAAATCAATGACTTGATGAGAACATGAGAAATACTAGAATAAAATCAAAAGACTGATAAATAGATAAAATTTTAAGATATAAGATATAAAAAGTTGACCTTGGAAAACATTCTGGATATTATATTTAAGGAGAAGCCTAGATGACATATTTTAAGAAATCATAAATGAAAACTGCTCAGATCCATTAAAATCAGAGTGTAATATCAAAGATTGAAAGTCTCCTGAAAGAGACCTCAAAAGGAAAAGTCACAGCAATATCATATTCAAAATACAGAGCTCCCGTGTCAAAGAGGAATGTAGCATGTAGAAAGTTCAAATATAAAGATGCAGTTGAGAATCACAGAACATCTGGCAGCTTCTTCTTAAAATCAGAGGAGATCTTAGGATACAATATGAAAAATAACTTGTCCTACAAAGATTAGTATAAATATACAAAGGAGAAATTGATCTTTAATAAAATAGAGGACTTTTAAGCCTTTCTGTTGAAAACATAAGAGCTGAATAATATCTTCATATGGCAAACACAAGAGTCCAAGGAAACCTAGAAAGGTAAATATATTTGAGCAATTGGAAGAAGCTATATGATACTAAATTTCAAACATTTTTAATAGAGGGGGAAAAATGAATGTCCCTTTGGAACCTAATGTTTTCACAATTTACTCATGGAATTAAATACAGGTCCTATGGCAAAATGGCTCTGTCTTGAGGGTTTGAAGAAGGTAAAGGGAAGGGAAGGTAAAAAGAAACTCAGTGTAAAAGTAAGAAAGAGGTGGAATTTACTCTTTCTCATATTTAGTTTGCATAAAAATAAAAATTTACAAACATGGATTAATGGATAGAGTGAACTGGTATAAAATGAGCATCAATATGCATATATACAATTTGGTGCAAGAACATCAAACTCAATAAAGAAACAAGTGGAAGATCCTAAGAAACAGGATGATACCAGAGAGGGCATAGTCACAAGCAATTACTTAGAATCTAAGGAAGTGCCTTATATTGCTTCTTAAATAATTGAGGAAAAACTGCATAAATTGTGACATATAAATGCAGTGTAATATTGTACCACAAGAAATGATGAGGCAATTTCAGAGAAATCTGGATAATATAGAAAGATGTAGAGTAAAGTGAGTAGAACCAAGATCATAATTTATTCAGGAAAATAAACATAAATTTGAAAGACTTAAGAATTCTTATTAATGCTATGATCAAACTTATGTTTAAAAAGAATCTATGATCAATCATGTTCTCTAACTCTTGAGAAAGAGGTGATGACCACAAGACAGAGACATACATTTTTTAACAAAGTCATTGCATGTGTTAGTTTTGATTAATTATGTTTATTTGATTTTTAAACTTTATCATTTTTTGTTTTCCAATTAAATACAATAGTAATATGTACCCATCATTTTTTTCAAGGCTCTGAATTTTACAATTTCCCCCCCCCACCTCCCTTCCCTTACCGCCTCCCCAGAAGGCTGTCTGACAGTCTCTACATTGTTTCTATGCCATACATTGATGTAAATTGAATGTTATAAGAGTAAACATGAGAATAAACATAACCCCCCAAAAGAAGATGAGAAACCTCAAGAATAGAGAGAGAGAGAAATTGTACTTCAGTCTGTGTTCAGATTTCAATGGCTGTGTCTCTGGGGTGAATTGCTTTCTTTATCATAAGTCCACCAGAGAAGTTGCTTCAATATTTTTCCCACAGTTGCTATTACTAGCTGTACCTCCACTCTATTTCTCCCCACTCTCATTTATTCTATTCTCTCTCTCCTTTCATCCTGGCCCTGTCCAAAAGTGTGTTGAATCTGAGTACCCTCACCCTAAATCTTCCCTCTCTTCTATGACCTATTCCCTCCTTCCCTTCCCCCATTCCCCCCTCATCCCATCCCTTTCCTCCCATCTTTCTCCAGGGCAAGATAGACTTCCTCATCCTATTAAATGTGTATGTCATTTCTTCCCTGAGCCATTTCCAATGAGAATGAAGGCTCACTAATTCCCCCTTACCTCTCTCCCCACTCCATTGAAAAAGCTTTTTCTTGACTCTTTTGTGAAATCTCTCAGCTTCTTCTTCATTTCCTTTTCCTTCCTCCCAATACTCTCCCCCTTCACCCACTGATTCCATCCCTTTACCACATCATCCCATTATATACTGCTCCTTCCTATGTCCTATCTATATACGCTCCTTCTAACAGCTCTTATAAATGAGAAAGTTCATATGAGTTATCAATGTCTTCTTCCCATGCAGGAATACAAACAGTTCAACATAATCAAGTTCCTCATAGCTAGTCCCTCTCTTCCACTCCCTCTTTGGTTCACCAGAGTCTTGTACTTGGAGATCAAACTTTCTGTTCACCTCTGTTCATCTCAATAGGAAAGTTTGAAAGTCTCCTGTTTCATTAAAAGTCCATCTTTTCCCCTGGAAGAGGATGTTCAATTTTGCTGGGTAGTTGATTCTTGGTTGTAAACCAAGATCTTTTGCCTTCTGGAATATTATATTCTAATCCCCATGAGCCCTTAATGTAGATGCTGCCAGATCCTGTGCAATCCTGACTATGGAGTCATGGTAGTTGAATTGTTTGTTTCTGGCAGCTTTTAGTATTTTCTCTTTGACTTGGAAATTTTGGAATTTGGCTATAATATTGCTTTAAGTTTTTCTTTTGAGATCTCTTTAAGGAGATGACTGGAGAATTCCCTCAATTTCTATTTTACCCTCTGTTTCTAGGATCTCAGGGAAATTTTGCTGTATTATTTCTTGAAAAATGAAGCCTAGGCTCTTCTCTTGGTCATGGCTTTCAGATAGCCCAATAATAGTTAAATGATTTCTTCTGGATCTGTTTTTGAGGTCGGTTATTTTTCCGATGAGATATTTCACATTTTCTTCTATTTTTTGGCACTTTTTGGCAGAGTTTTACTTCATCAGCTTCCTTTAGTTCCATTTTGCATTTGAAGGAGTTACTTTCTTCAGAGAACTTTTTTATCTCCTTTTCCAGCTGGCCAGTTCTGCTTTTTAAGGCATTCTTCTCCTCATTTGCCTTTTGTTTTGCTTTTTCCATTAGGCCTAAACTGGTTTTTAACATATTATTTTCTTCAATATTTTTTTATGTATCTTTCTCCAAGCTTTTGATTTGGTTTTCGTGATTTTTCTGCATGGCTCTCATTTCTCCTCCCAATTTTTCCTCCACCTCCTTTGATTGCTTTTCATAGTCTGAGCCCATTTTCTATTTCTCTTGGAGGTTTTGGATACAGAAGCTTCAATTTTGTTGTCATCTGAGTATGTGTTTTGGTCTTCCCTGGGATTTAAGTAATTCTTTATGGTCAGATCCTTTTTTTTTTCTGTTGTTTACTCATTTCCTCAGCCCAAGACTAATTTACAGCACTTCCAAGGCTTTGGGCTTGGTTTTTTGGGGAAGTTGCTCCACAGGGACCTTTATTCCTCCAAGATCTTATGCTCTCTACCCTGTGCTTTGCTATGTAGATGACCCAGTACTTCCCTCTGCCCTGGGGCTATAAGGAGGGATCCATCTTGGTTATTTAGTATGGAAGCCCAAACTGTGATATCTAAATGTAGGCAAACCTCAGAGAAATCTCTGTAGACTTCCCTTACCGTCTCTCTGCAGCCATGCTCCTCACTCCACACTCATTCTGGTGGAGCAGAGTTCTCTCACTTCCCCTTCAAGCTATTGCAAGTGATCTCTGGGCTGGGCTGGGCTGGGCTGCTCTGCTGCTTTTTTCCGATTCATTCCCCTGTCCTGGTGAAACACACCTTTCCTGCTGAATTTCTAAGTCATCTTGGACTGGGAAAATGTATCACTCAGTCTTTCTGTGGGTTCTGCCCCTCTGAATTTTGGCTAGAGGCATCCTTTGTTTTTGGGGTTTTGGGGGGTCAGAGTTCCCGGGAAATGCTGCCTTCGTGCTGCCATCTTGGCTCAATTATGTTTATTTGTACAAGGGTTTTTCTTTCTTTCTTTTTTATTTTCAATGGGTAGATCTGATTGAGGGTTAGAGGAACTAATATTTTGAAAATGAATAATCAAAAATGGGGAAGTTCAGAAGGAAACAGAAAAGCAGGACAGATTGCAGCAGATCAGGTCACAAAGTTTAACCTTTACCCAATAGACAATAAGAGTCCCTGGAGATTATATGAAATATCTCTTTGGAAGTGTAGGCATTGTCATCTTCACTTGCTTTTCTATTTTTCCAACTTTTTCTAACTGAATCATGTGCTTTTGAATGCCCTGAAGTCATTCTCTGACTATATTTTAGATTAGCTTGCAGTTTCTCCTCTCAGGATTCTACTAAAGTTTTGTGAAAAAAATACTGATCTCCTGGATATTTTTATCACTTTCCTTAATATAAATTATTATATATTATATAATATATATTAACACAGCCTGCTCCCATTCTCCCCAAGCTACAATATTTTTATCAACTTTCTTTAATATATATTATTATATATATTATATAATATATATTAATATATCCTGCTCCCATTCTCCCCAAGCTACCATAATAATGAAGAAAAAAAAGAGAAAAAAATTCAGAATTACCAAATAACATATATATATATATATATATATATATATATATATATATATATATATATATATACTACTTGATAGTATGTAGGCTTCTATATATGTGTTTTACTCTATCTTCAGAAAGGCCCATTTTCTCAGCTCTTCTCTGGGATCAAGCATGGTTGTTAAATTATACATTGTTTAATTTTTAAAATAAAACTATTTGTGCTGTTATAATATTATTAATATGTTGTTTTTCTGGTTCTGCTAACTTCACCTTGAAATGATTCAGTCCTCTAATGTTTCTCTGAATTCTTTATGTTCTTTGTTTCTTATGACGCAGTGATATTCTATTCTATTCATCTATTACAATTGTTTAGCAAACGGGCATCTGTTCTGTTCCAAGTTATTTGATACATTTGAAAGTGTTCCTATAAGTATTTTTGGTATACTTTCCATCAAGAATCCACTTCCAAAACCATAGAGCCCCTTCCAAAATAATCGTGTGTGTGTGTGTCTGTGTGTGTGTTTGTGTGTGTGCGCAAGTCAGTCTGAAGCACACACTATGATCTGTCTGATAATATTGCCACTGCACTATCTGAAATGGTGGATATCTTTAGTTTTCTTATTCATAATAGAACCTTAGAAAAAGATACCAACTCTTCCCTAGGGCTATTCATTATTTAGTAAAAATCCATAATTTCAGACTTATCAATAGTACCTTTGTTAAGAAAAATACAAATTTGTATGGCTTATGATGAGCAGTGACCAACTTTGGCTTTTTGTTATTATTATTGTTAGCCTTTTATTTTTATATTACATCCATTTACAATTATATTCCTTTCTTCTGTCCTACATAGGGAACCTTCCCTTAAAACAAAGTTTTTTAAAAAACAGGTCATTAAAAACAACTTTGTCCAATAGCATGTCCAATACTCCCCTCCCATACTCTCCTACTTTTCCAACAAAAGAAGAGAGGTGTATTTTCTCATTTTTTTCCTTTACGTCTAAGTTTTGGCCCTAGTTTCTTAGAGGCTGCAGAATGCAAATTCTGATAAACTGGAAAGACTTGGATACCAGTTTGGGTCATGGAAGTCCATGTGGCTCAGCTCTAAGAGACTGACCAGGAGTTGATTAAGCCACAAATGTCACAAAAACTCCAAGGGGTTGCAATCTTCTTTGATAGAGGGATGCTGAACTTTGATGAAATGACAAATATTTTCAAATTCAAAAATATTTTAAAAGCAACAATGTGTTGGTTCTTATTCTATGTTTTGTGTGTGTGTGTGTGTGCAATTTAAAAAAATGTTATTCTTCTAGCAGAACCTGTAGATTTGCTCTAGGATGTTTGATATTCTGGGGATATGATCTGATTTGTCTATTAGGATATTGAATATGTACATACCAGAGAGTGTATATAATATATCAATAGGCCTCTCTGTAATGCCTTATCTGGGTTATATCTTGAATCCATTTAAGGATTGTGAAAATTATTAGACCACTGAAATAGGAAATTATTTGAAATGGCTATCTGCCAAAATCTTTCCTTCTTAAGACTACTTTCCCCGACCTTGAATCTGGCCTCTCCCTCAACACAAATTCCTTTATTTGGCTTCTGTTCCTTTGCTTTGTGTTAGAGTATGTTTCTTGGGAAAATGTAAAAGAACTATATCTATATAAAAAGCAAATTGGAACAATTGGAGGAGAAAATGGAAGTGAGGAATCAGGATCTAGTAAAAGAGTAGTATGTGTATTTGGTTGGCTATGATACCATTAGTCACATCCTCCACTTGCAGAGTTTAGAGACCTTAGAGACATTTCTAAAGGAGGAAAGGAAGCCATGTGATGTTCTGACCTTATCATGGGCCTTTTTTTTGTTATAGTCAGTCAATAAACATTTATTAGATGCCTCCTATGTAACCAGGTACTGTGCTAATTGTGACCCTTTTGGTATGGGATAGAGGTAGTGCTCCTTACTCTTCCAAGTTCTCCTATATGACTTTGGGTAAGGCACTTAAGATTTCTGTTTTTCAACTTCCTTATCAGCAACATGAAAGAGATACACTAAATGACTCCAATGTCCCTCCTACCTCTAAATTCTGTTTTTGGTTCCACGTGTTCAGGTAGTATCCCTCTACATTTGCAAACTGTTTCTCTTCCCTCTACTCACTATAGGCAGGTGCACACTTTAAACTCATCTCAGAAACCACTCTGAGGGAGGTGAGATGATGACATTGATTATGTTTGCTATAGGAATGGTTCTGTTGTCTCTTGTGTCCAACTTTATCTCTGTGTTATTAACTTAGGTGATTTCTTTAGATGGCTTGAAGGGGCTACTACTTTGAGGGTGTGTGATGTAGGAAGGAGGATGAGTGCCTCAATAACCAGTGGCTCTCTAGAGAGGGCAGGATAATATGATCCTGTGTGAATAGCAGAGAGTTTTCTGAAACAAGAGGCTGGATCCACTGCCTTTAGAGGGAGGTAACACATTACCAGTAGATGGTGCTGCGACAACAGAGAAGCCATAAATCTAATCCAATCCAATGGTACCTCTCTCAAAGAAAAAATAAAATTAGAGCAAAAAAAAAATTACCCCCAAACAAAAAAAAATCTTTTTTCCCCCATAGAATGTGTGAGCCAGAAGGGGCCTTAGTAATCATCTCATCTAACCCTCTCATTTTATTTTGTAGGGAGGAATAGGAATTTCAAATTGGGATCAGAACCAGGAAACATCAAAAGTTTACTACTTTCCACCTTTCTCCCACCCCTCCCCTTTGTGAATGATTGAGATGGAAATAGGATTAGGGAGACTAGAGTTTGCAGAAATACCAGAGAGAATTATTAAGATATCCCACCTACTCTTGTCTGCAGAAGAGGGTCCCTCCAACTTTCCAAACCACTTTAGTTTGTTTATGAAGAGATATCCATTGATAACTTCCCCTTGAATTTTTCTGAGGGCCTCTGAATTCTTTCTTTCTTTTTTTCTTTTTTTTTTTTTAAGGTTTTTGCAAGGCTATGGGGTTAAGTAACTTGCCCAAGCTAGGTAATCAGTAGGTGTCTGAGGTCAAATTTGAACTCAGATCTTCCTGACTCCAGGGCTGGTGTTCTATTCACTGCACCACCTAGTCGCCCCAGGCCACTGAATTCTTAAGTATTATAGAGACCACCTTGTCCTTCTTCCAAACCTGGTGCATATTTCTTGTATGTACCTACCTAGCACAGACCTTTCATCACTTGAACTGTAGCCAACTGAACTGACATTAATCGTCCATAGAGACCCTTATCTCTACTTGTATGACCACTCATCTTTTATCCTACTTTTTTTCATAGGTCAGTTTTTAGTTCTACTTTGTTTCTTTGACAGATTATCTCAGAATATTGAAGGCTTAGAAAATATCATTTGATTACATTGATAGTTCCAGTCCTAGAATTTTAGGAGGACTATAGGGTATCCTTTCTGGCAACTTTCTTTTTTTTTTATAATATTTTATTTTTCCCCAGTTACATGTAAAGATAATTTTAAACATTCTAAATTTTCTCTTTCCCTATTTCTTTCCTCTCTCTGAGACAGGAAGCAATTCGAAATGGATTATACATGTTCAATCATGCAAAGCATGTTCCCATATTCGTCATATTGTGAAAGAAGATATAAACCCAAAGAAAAAATGAAATAAAAATAAAGTGAAAAATAGTATACTTTGATCTGCATTCAGACTCCATCAGTTCTCTGAAGGTAGATAGCATTTTTTTTTATCATGAGTCCTCTGGAATTGTCTTGAATCATTGAGAATATTGAAGCCATTCATAACTGATCATTATACAATATTGTTGTCACTATGTTAAAACATTCTTCTGGTTTTTCTCATTTCACAATGCATCAGTTTATAGAAATCATTCCAGATTTTTCTGAAATCTGCCTGTGTATTATTTCTAATAGTATAATGATATTCCATTACAATACTATAATACAACTTAGAGCATCTCCTCAATATCCAGTTCTTTGCTACCAAAATAGAGCTGCTATAAATAAACATGTAGCTTCTTCCCCCCTTTTAATGATCTCTGTGGGATACAGACTAAGCAATGATATTGTTGGATCAAAGGGCATGAACTATTTTTTGTCCTTTGTGGATAATTTCTGAAAACTTTCAAGTTCAACTTGTATTATTATTGGCTTGAAGGGCAGTTTGGTCCCATGGCAAGAACACAGAACCAGGAGTCAGAAGAAAGGGGTCTTACCAGTCATTTAACTTGGGTTCAGTTTCCACCCTAGACTGCAATACCTTGGGGAGATTTACTTGACATCTTTAAAATTTAAAGTCCTTTCTGCAAAATAAGGATGATGTTACAATCCACCTGGAACGGTTTTTATGAAGATCACAAAAGATATTGTTTGGAAGGTAATTTGAAAATTGTATATCTTTAGGGTCTTCTATTAAAATCCTTGTCTGATACCTTCTTGTGACTTTGAGGTGACCATAAGTTAGAAAGATTTTGAATCTAGATCTAGTGACAAATACTTGTTAACACACAGAAACACACACATAGCTATATACTATCTGTTCTCCATATAACTTAACCTGAGATATGTTGATAGATTTCAAGGAACTTGTGAACTTGGATGGGAAGACAGCAAATATTTACTTTCAAAACCCTTTGAAAATGAGCATTTCATTTGTATTATTTAAAAATATGATTCCAAGACTGCTAGAGGACAGCAAAAGTTAAGAAACAATCTCCTATAACATGGAGAGGGATTATTTGATGATTGAACAAAGAGTAACCAGAACAATTAAATCTTGAATTCCTGAAGTATTGTTATATACCTCCAGATGAGGTGGGTGTTGGGTATGGAATGATCAGACAGAGTAACCAAAAATTTATTTGGGGGTGAAAAGTGAAAATCTCACTTTGGAGATTGTGAAGGCAGGGCACCAGTCCTCAGAGTGCTGGATCCAGGATCAGGAAGACCTGATGAAATGATATCAGCAATGTTTCTATCTGTGTGACTCAAGGCAAGCCACTTAACTTCTGTTTGCCTCAGTTTGTTTATCTGTAAAATAATGGCAACTACTTCCCAAGGTTGTTGTGGGGATCAAATAAGATCATGTTGTGAAGTGCTTTAGAGCACTATCATAATCTATATCATATAATATAACTATATCATAATGATTGATGTTTGTACTTCATTTTTAAAGAAGACTGACATAATATATGAATGACATATACATGAACAGGATTTGAGTGGGGGGTATACTTTTCTAAGTCATCAGCCTCACTTTCTCCTCCAGAGCCATTTGAGTCCCGTGGCCAGATATGAATCAGGATGACTAGAGACAGCCTTGGATGTGAGGCACTTGGGGTTAAGTGACTTGTCCAAAGTCGCCTAGCTAGTAATTGTCTTAGGACATATTTGAACTCAGGTCCTCCTGACTTCAGGGCCAGGGCTTTACCCAGTGAACCATCTAGCTGCCCTAATAATTATAATGATTATCGCTAATATGACAGCATGGTTTAAGGAATGGTGATAACATTGGGGAAGGTGGGAAGAGATTTGAGAGACAGTGAGTGCATTGGAAAATAGTACTTTCCTTTAGCCCCAGTCCCTTCTTAACACCAAGCTGGAGAACTTCACAGTGTACTGCTTGCCTGGTTCCTTTCTGCATCTGAACTTCAGCCAGCTGGGGTTGTCATACACTCTAGGAAGAAGCCTGTGTCTCCTCCCCCCACCAGACGCACCCACGCCTCCTTCCTTCTTTGCAGGGTTGTCCTTATCCAACTTGTTTATATACCAGTTTATCCCAGATTGCCCCGTAACTTATAAAATGTTGACTTGTGTCTTTTGGAGATCCCATTCCCAATCACTTCCATGGTTTCAAAGAAGCTCTGATCCCTTTGAGCCTCCACATCTCACTGGGTCTTCTCCTTCAGAGCTCCCTAATCCAATAAAAGCATAGAGGAACAATCCATTTCTTTAAATTGATTAAGGTTGAAGAATCACATCAACCTCTAGTTGGAGGTTCCCCAGACAGAAAATGAAATGTGAAAATCAGTCCTCTTTACCTAAGATAGCCTTTCCTCCCATGGGTACTATAGAAATGTCAAGCTGTTACTTATATTCTTTATGCTGGAGAAGGAAAAGAGGGATTTAAGCTTGCATTCCTTCTCTAGGTAATATTAAGAGGAGGTAGTAGGGAGCCCTTCTTCCTCCATAGAGCATCTTAAGAAAGTCAAGGTAAATCAAAGTAAACTCTACAAACAATAGACACCTAATATTTGACTAAGGGAGTGGCTGCAGTATGGTGGGAAAGACTTGTATTTTGGAATCCAAAAGACTGGTACTGCTGCTTCTACATGTGTGATCTTGAACAAGAGACTACTTAGCATCTAGCCTCAGTTTTCTCATTTGTTAAATGTGGGAGTTTGACTAGAGGCACTGCAAGACCCTGTTGTCCAACTCCAAACTTATGATTGTATGACTTGGGTAATGTGTGCTTGATTGATTGACAGATTTGAAATTATTTAGGGAGAAAGAAGAGAAGACATGAGTGTGAAAATAAAGTTGAAGTATTTGAAATTAAATAGAGAATGATCAGATGCTTCTCTATTGAAGAAGGGAATAAGATCAATTGCAAAGTTGGAGCATATGGGACTTGGGATAGATATAAGGAAACATTTCCTGAGAGTTAGGACTGTTAAACATTCTAGCCAGAGATTTGTCAGAATTCACTCTGTTGGGCATATTTAAGAAGATAATTTATTCTCTTTCTGGGGTGTGTCTTTGTTGCTGCTCAAGGGAAATGACTAAATAGCTTTTCAAAACTTCTCAACACCCTTCCAAATCTATGATTGCTTTCATTTTACAGTTAAATTAAGTGAGTCCCAAAAGATTAAGTGACTTGACTAGGGTCACACAAGTAATTAAGTAGTTGAATTAGAATTTCAAAGCTGGTTCCTTGATTTCATAACTAACGTGATTTCAGTGTTGCCATAATGATCCTAGGATGGCTTTAGACGTCATTTCTTTTTAGTAAGCAGGCTCATGTTGGTGGGGGCCCAGCAAGGAGCAGACTGCATGGTCTCATGGTTGCTGCTGCCTTGGTTAAAGGACAGCGGGTGGGGGGTGGGGTGAAAGGAAAGGACTCATTGCAGCTGTCTCTCTTTGTGCCACAACCTAGTTCCAAGTGAACTTCATTTCATATGAGGTCAATAATTTTTTGTCTATACTGAGGAGGCTATCAGCAATGGGAATGTTGAGCTCATGCCTGCAGATTTCTCAGGTTTCTCCTGCAACAGCTACCCATATATGTACACATGGTGAAGTGATACAGTGCACACAGCTATATTGTGATTACAATACATGTATCTACCCATTCATGTACTCATACATATGCTCATACATACACCTATATATAGTTATACCCACATGCAATTCCCTTAATACATGAAAACACACTTATGTATATTCACACATTACAATGCATTTAATTCATATATATTTACTCATACTTGCATGTACACATATGCATATGCATAACATATAACAAATGTACTCACACAATCTGATTTGAATATGTACTCACACATACATATAAATACACATTTATGCGCAGTGTCTCATGATGGCATGGATAATCTGCTTAGATGCATTTCTCATTATTCCTTCATATATACATTCTCTCACACTGAAAACATATACAACTCACATATACAATATCAAAAACATACTGGTGACATATGATTTCTTCCCTTATAGCCTTTATAGCTTTTATTCCCATTAGAATTTAGAGCCAGAGCTCTAGCTTTACTCAACACCCCCATTTTGCAACCCTCCTGCGGTATATGCCATAGTGTTTTGGTGATTTAGAAAAGGAAGTGGCAACCTGGGACAATGCCGGAAGAAGCAGAGATGAAAAGTCTTGGGAAAGTGGAGAGCAGATGGAAGAGGACTAGGGTGCTGACATCTGTCCACAGGAGAGGTGACATCAGAGAGCTCCAAGATGCCTGAAGAGAAAGCAACTAAGCCAGGGCATGCCTCTCCTATTACCCTGGTTTATTCTTGATTTTATCAGGATATTACTGCCAACTGCCTGGACTTTTTCTGTGGGGCTTCCTCCTCCCTTCAGAGTCCTGGCATTCTCTGGGAGTGATGTGCATGGGCAAGTATGGGCCAGTAGAGAATTCCAACTGGGGTACATATGGTATTGGGCTGGAGATAACAACCATTCTTAAGTGTGGGCAGGGACGTGCCTCCTTTTTTCCTACCTTACCTCTGCCACCTGGTTACCTGTTCTATTTTATTTCTCTCTTCTAAGGGAGCAAGTCATTGAAAAAGGCAACAGAGAGGACTTGGGGCAGGATTGAAGGGTCTGGGAGTGAGACACTCTTTAAAAGGTAAAAATATAGAAATGAGCAGTTTTCCCAAAAACCCTTATCAAGTGCCTAGGTAATCTCAGAGCAAAGATGGGAGGCCAAGAACTCTTCAAAGACACCCGTTGGATAGTCAGAGAGAAACTATCTCCCTAGGGGTCAAAGCCTGGAGGCTGCCCCCAAGAGTCCGGAGTCTCCCTCAGAAGTTATCTCAAGTATCTCAGAAGATAGGGTCTCAAGAGGTCCTTCCCCCTTCCATCTGGCTTCTCCCCAAGAGAACACCTCACTTGGAGAGTTTTGTTAAGGGAGATCCTTCGGTGGAGAAGCCTAATTAGGGGTTTCGGACTCCAGCTCTGCGAGGAGAGGGAAGGGGGAGGTCTGGAGTTGGGAACCCAGGGCCAGGGAGGAAAAAATGGAGTGGTAAGGGGGCGATAGGCGCACAGCTCCCTGCGCCCCAAGAACTTGGCTCCGAGGCTCTGAGCTAGCTCGTTGAGATCTTTTGGGCAAGGGAGCCACGGGTGCATGTGTGCCCCCAGCCTCAGCCGCTGGCAAGAGATAGCGCTGGCAGAGACACCGTGGTGCAGTTGCTGGGGTTCTCTCTTCCTTAGAGTCATCCTTTGGGGAGATTCTTGCCTAGGAAGACTGCGTTCTGTCGGGTTTTTTTTTTTTTTTTGCTTTTACCGGAAAAAAAAGCCCACAGCCCTCAGAACAGCCCCCCTTCCAACCCGCACCCCCTAAATCCGCACAAGCCTCATTGCCCGAGATTCTTCCTGATTATACCCCGCCCACTCTCTCCAAGTCCTCCTACCCCCATCCTCATTCTCTCCAGGTCGTCTTGTGAGTGGTGAGCTGGTGAGCTCTTTCCACCTATCCCCCCCCCACTTCTCGCTCTTCCCCCTCCAGTCTCTCCTCCTCCCCTCGCTCTCCCAGCCTCCTTACCCCCTCTTCTCCTTCTCTCCCCTTTCCTGTCTCCTCCTCCTCTCCCTGGAGAGAGGATGTTTAGGTTGCAGGGGAAGATTGAGGCGTTCGGGAGGAAGTTCAGTCCTTGGACCCCTCCCGCATCGGGCTGAAGCCAGTCTGAAGGTAGCAACCTGTTTCCTCGCCCCCGAGGAGGTGCAGAGCAGCGTTTGGTGGCATTGACCTGGGAGCCGGCTGGGACTTGGGGATCGTCTTTGCTTTCTCCAGGCTTAACTTTGAAGCCAGGCGGACTATCGGAAAGTGATTTCCCCCTTGAGGAAGCAGCTTCTTTGGGGGGGGGGGGGGTTGTGGTGACAGCAAGAAGGAACCTTGACTTCTCCGTTTCCCTTCTCCCTCTTATCCCTCCACTGGTTTGCGTCTGTACTGGCAGATCGAAAGACCCAAGGCTTTCCCTGTGGAATTTCGGAGTGATTCCTTAAGCTGCCTTTCAGGGACAAAGCTTCAGAAAGACTCGCCGATCCCAGTTCAGCATCCTTTGCAAAGTTTTTTTTTTTAAATTTTTATTCTTTCTCCCCCCTCCCCAATCCATTACCCACCAAACTGTTACCTACGGACTGGGGGCCAGAGCCAGCCTGCTTCTCTGAACTGGGGTTCTGTGTGTTTGTGTGTGTGTGTGTGTGTGTGTGTGTGTGTGTGTGTGTCTCAGAAGAGCGATGTTTGAAGGGCAAACCACCCCACCCGCATCCCCCCCGGTCCCAAGCGCCAACATGCCCTGACTCTTCGAAGGAAAAGACATTGCCTCTGGGAGCGGAGCCTCTTTCCTTCTCTCCCTCCTTCCCTCCTCTCGCTGAGGGATGGAGCTGCCCAGCAGTCGCCTTTAGACTGAACGGTCCAGAGCGGTGCTGCTGCTGCTGCCACCGCCAGCTGCTCGCTGCCTTGGGCTCTCGGAGGCTGCTGCTGTCGCTGCCTCTCCATTTCGGTGCCTCTGTTTCTCTCTGCCTCTGTCTGTCTGTGCCTGTCGCTTAGGTGTGGGGCGTTCGGCTCGGATCACCTTTGTGTGTGTTTTGTTTGTTTAAACTTCCAGGATGGCTCGCTTTGGGGAGGCTGTGGTTGGCAGGCCGGGATCCGGAGATGGAGACTCGGAGCAGAGCAGGAACCGGCAAGGAACCCCAGTGCAGTCCGGGGGAACGGCGGCCGCCTACAAGCAATCCAAAGCCCAGAGGGCCAGGACTATGGCTTTATACAACCCTATTCCGGTCAGACAGAACTGTTTCACCGTCAACAGATCCTTGTTTATCTTCGGAGAAGATAACATTGTCAGAAAATATGCCAAGAAGCTCATCGATTGGCCATATCCTTTCTCCCGCACCCTACCCTTTCTCTCCCTCTTTTCATTTCCCTCCTTTGGAAAAAAAATACTCATGGACGGGATTTCCCTCCCTCATTTGCACCTTTCCTAAAGTGCACCCTTCACTTCGTTGTGTCTAAGGAGCTATTTTTGATGTGGTAGAGACCAGCGTGTGCACTAGTGTTTTTCAAGGTAAGACTTTTGGTTTCTGACCGCCCCCCCCCCTCCCCTCCCCATGTGGCTAACCAAGGAACTCATGGTCTAGGGAGCCTGAGGCGGGTGCCAAGTTTTCCAGGCTTTGTCTGATTTTCACACCCTCCCACTCCCATTCCCTTCCTGCGGCTCACTCTTTGCAGGTTTTGTGGCTGAGAATTTCACTCTTAGAAAATCCGTTGCCCTCTCTTCCCTCCTGCTCCACCTGCCCTCCCTCAAATGAGTTTGGAAGACGCCAGTGTTGCCTCTGCCTATTGGGAAATAAGGGCCATGGATGATTGGATCTAGCAGGTTCTAAGTCCCGAAAGCCGAATGCCAGTCATCAAAGGAACAAACAAAACTGAAGCAAGCCCCTTTCCGCCCCACGGATTTTTTCAGGGCAGCTGATAAATGGGGTGTCCTCCTGAGGAGGAGACCCGCATCTCTAAGGCCACCGCCCCAAAGCACCTGGAACTTGGGAGTTCCAATTGCTCAATGGGGGAAGCCCGCACTGCCTCTCTTTTCTTTCTGAGTCCGAGTCTTTTGAGTCCCTTTCTCCCCCCTCAAGAGACACAGTTCTGCTTCTTATCCGGTCCCTAGAGAAAAGGGTGGAAGGGCTTGGATTGAAAAGTGAGGAAAACAGGTGTGTTATCAGTTTCTAGGGCTCCCTAAGGGGTGAGGGGGGGCGGAGGCGGAGGCAGCAGCATCAGGCTTTGCAGGTTTAGTCAAATGCACCAAATGCTTGCTATTGATTAGAAACCTTATAGTCTTCATCTCCCTCAAGAATCCGGGTGAGCCGCTGGGGTTTTAGGGCAAAGAAGGCCCCTGTAAGTAAATGGAAAGCAAACGAGTGGCTTGCTGTTAAATGGGGAGTAGGCTTGCAAACACTCGACCTGCATGCTTGGGTGAGGTTTACTGGTGAGGTTGCGCACCGCGAGGCGCTAATCTGCAACGAGGCCCCTCCCTCCTGCTCCTTGGCAGGTGTGCATCGGCAGGACAGCTGTTGGTTGCACTGGGGCCTTGGTATCTGCCAGATCCGAGGCAGGTTTCCCTTGGGCTCCCGCATCTCCTCTTGGGCTTCTGTCTCTCCTTTCTCTGCCGGGCTCCCCGCACTACCCTCCCCCTCTTCCTTTCTTCCCTCCAGCCCTCTTCTCTCCACACTCCAGCAGCTCTGCTATTAGCTAGCGTGTGGCACTTCTCGACAGCACCCCTCATTAGAGAGGAGCATCTCTAAGCAGATATTCCTCCTGCTGCTCAAACCCACCCACTACCAACCCCTGTCTGGGCTTCTCCTACCCTCCCTACTCCGCTCCCTCAAGGGGGAGAGGGCACACAGGCACACACACACACACACACACACACACACACACACACACAGAAACACACGGTGGGGGGGGAGGTAGTATGTGCTATCTTAGTTGAGTTTAACTTGCTGGTCCAATGTTGGATGCTCAGCGCCCAGAGAATCCCCAATGCTCCCCTCCCCCACCTCTCCTCCCTTTTCTTAATATACCATATTCAGCTGTCTTTGTGTTGGGCTCTGTGGGTGCAGCCTTCCTATTATGCAGCTAGCCCCTCCCTGTTTAATCAGGACAGGCATTCCAGAAAGCAGAGCGCAATTACTCTTTCATTGTAAAGACAATCATTTAAAATTTTCACAGGTCCCAAAGACCTGCTTTGCGGTCTCTACCTCTTCTCTTACGGTGTGTTTACTCCGACAGGGACAGGCTTCTCCTTTTCACTCAATAGACAAAGGCGCCCAGCCACCATGTGGTAAGCATGCCCGCAGTCATAGCTGGTACCTCGGACAGCGCTACTGGAACTCCTAGCTGTGTTTCTTAAAGGCACAGTGAGCCTGGTACTTCTCACTTCGGTCACATATTTCTGCACCTTCTATCCTTTGTACTCTTGCTCCTCTAAGGCTTTTCTAAGTAAAGAACGTTTTAAAGACCATGCGGTGACTCAGCCATGCTTATTCTTTCTCTTTAAAAGCAAGACTTTTCCTATAAGGCATTGGCAAGACAACTGCACTAGCTATACGATTTATATCTCTTCCTCTTTCTTGGCCAAAATACACACCTGAGTAAAAAAAAAAGGTATATTGGTAGTCAGGGGATTAAATTGGCTTCAGCATCTTATCTTGATCTGTGGCAGAAGTGGTGATGGGGAGCATGACCCCCATTTAAATGGTCCCTTGAATCTCTGGTAATGAGGTGGACCTCTTAGCAGTTTCATGTTACACTAAAGATATGCTGCTTTTCCAGTGTTCAGATAATCTCCGAGGTGATAGAGAGAGCTGCCAAGTTGGGAAGGTTAAAATAAACCACACTCATTTTTTTTTCTCCTGACTTCACAGTTTAGGTGGCACACTATGATATAAATGAAATTATGTATGGAAAGCATCATTTTGTAAATCTTAAAACAATATATAAATGCTATTGTCTTGTTGCTATTGCAAATAGATACTATTGGACCTTTTGGTTCCCATTATCCTTATCATTTTTATTTTCTGTAGATGATGGAGATTTGGCAATCTCTAGCTTCAACTGTTAATCATGTCCTATAAAATCTCCTCTATTATTCTACTCAGGTACTCTATCCCATTATCATTCATCTAAATCACTCAAGTTCCCAATATTTCCAAAGTTCTTCCTCTTTCCTAATTTATTCTCATAGAATCATCTGTATATATGAGAGAAGGGGGTCTTGATTTAAGCTAAAATTTTATAGAAACTCTGTTCTTTGTAATTATTTTTTTCCTCAAAAGAAAGTGGGTCAAGAACATATTTTGGTGTAGATATCAAAGTTAACTTCTTCATTATTGGTACCTATAAGACATGATTGAGAATTATTGGCATTTGTGTGAGGACCACCTCCCTTTTTCTGTCCGAGAAGCTTAAATCCTCTACCTCTTCTGAAAAAAAAAAGATAGTTACTATAGGATTAAGTGACTAGTTTGTACTTGTATGTAACACCTTAATGTGGCTTATACGACATGTTTCAAATCCTTTCAATTTGTCCTTTAAAGTCTACTCACATAAAAGAATAAAATTTTATCTATGCTCTGCAGAAACTTCCAACTTGAGGGTGGCTTTGTACCTCAAGAGAGAGGTCTCTCTTCTTCAAGAGGAAGAGGTGCTTTAGGGAACAACAAAATTGACATGTCAGATGAAACCAGGACAATAGCTCAGCTTTAAATGTGTTTTCTTTCTATTGAAAGCTAATGATGTATTAGGAAAGATTATTAGGAAAGATTTTCTTCATGACATTGTCTTCTGCAGGGATCTTATGCCCTTTAAAAATGTTAATTTTGTCTGGGCTTTAATTTCCAATTCAGTAAATAAAAGAGATCTTCTTTCCTTGAAGTTACTATAATGAAAATCATACTCTCCAGGTGGTTGTTCAGTTTGTAACCAGGATATAACAAATAACTTGAGAGGAATAGAACATTTTTATGATGGCCTGTGGCTTCATATGCACTTTTTAAAAATAATTCCCTAGGGGTAAAGGAAATCAATGCTCTGTTATGTTTAGAAACTCTGTCTAGTGGTTTAGCTTTACTGGAATTTCCCCTACTTGCTTAGGAGAATTCATCCATGCAAAAATGTATGTTTTGACATTTAGAAAATGAGATAAAAATAATACCTAACTCTCAGGATTGTTGTGAGGATCAAATTAGATTAAAATTTATAATGTGCTTAGCACAGTGCCTGATGACAAATAAATGCTATGTAAATGTCAATGATGAAGAAGAAGATGATGATGATGATAAGTAAATTTTATTATAGTAAAAATATCAAAAGTATTCATGGCTACTATGGTGCCATTATAATGATCTCCATGGATATTCCAATGTTTAGTTGTAGAGAGTGTCTTTGTAGTTCACCTAGAACTATCAATTGGGACCTGGAAACATATTTTTTTTCTATTGTGAACTTTTTGTTGTATTGACATTAATTCATTGATCTTTGAGTTTTCCCATCTCTTAACTTCATATACATTTCTTTCCATACATATACACTTAAGTACTGGTGACATTATAATGTGGGATGAAAGGTCAGAATGCCATTATTAGGACCTGTTAAAAAGCAAGAGACTTTGCAACCACCTAATACATTGGATAATATACAAATCTTTTGTATTTTCATGGAATGTCTGACTGATGATAAGATAGTGATCAGAGATTATGATTTCAAACAGCATGGAGACTTCATGGAACTGAGCTAATATCTCAGCTTTCTTGGGTTCCTGGGGTTGTCTATTAACCGGCAATCAGACTCTTCACTTAACATAAGGTGTGGGTAGTGTTCACACCAGGGAATTAAACAATGTTTTGCTATGGGTATTGGTTGTAATTGGAATAATACACAGAAAACTGGAAGATGTATTGGAATGAAAGAGTTTGACAGAATTTAAATGACTTAGGAAGGAGATAAAAATAACTTGAAAATGATAGTTTGGCCAGTTGAATTGCATGCCTTTATTCCCCTACTTTTTTTTCTGCTTGCCTCCCCCTGTAAATAATCAGACTATATGCTCTGACTTAAATGAAGAGGAGAATAATAAGAATAGAACTTCTGAAAGATCCAGACTCTTGGAATATTAGATTTCTCTGAAATTGTATGATTTTTTAGTCAATGCTTTACAAAATATAGGAATTTTTAGTGGGTTTTCTGCTTTAAGTTTTTTTTTTTTAAATTAAAGGAACACCTGGTTTCTTCCAACCATCATATTTTACAGTTAAAATAAAATTCAATACAAAATTTGCTTTAAAAAATCAGATCTCTTGTGACTGCCTGGAGAGCTGCAATTCACTTAAGACAGAGAGATGGGATCTGACTGAGCAGATTCTACTCCATTGATCCTATCTTGTTTCCATATGACTACAATGAAATACATGAAAGAGGCAGTCCAAACTATTCTGTAATTAATGCCCTTTTATTCAAGGAGAGACTCTGAATTTCTCTCCCTTGTTGCCTTTATCCTCTCAGTCCTCTCCAGCCTTCTTTTCATCTTTCTATATTTCTCCTTCTCTTTCATTTTTAGGTCTGCCTTTGTGAATAATTCATCATACATGTGGGTTTTCCTAGGATTTCCAGAAAAGCAATGTTCCTCGTCTTCTCTTTGGATATAGTTCAGGGCTTCTGCCAAAAAAGGGTCAGTTCCATAAATGAATTCTTTATCCAAAAGCATTGAATACCTTGGGCTTCGACCTCTGTTTATGGCAAGCTTTTTTATTGCCATCTTTCTCCTAATGACTGCTTCTTCCCCAGGACCCATCACCACACTGAAGGTGCCCAATAAATATTAAACAACCTTAGTTACTGGCCAATAGGCATAAATAGCTCAAGGATAGTTATGTGCCTAAGTGTCTGTCACCCCAAGTCCCCAGGCTGATGAGATGCTGACAGACTAGGCAAAGAAACAGACATCTATTACACAGTTTCTTCCTCTTCTAAAATTTCTGTTCTAATTCACAGATTAATCAATTTTGAGTAAGTGGGTGGGGAATAGCCTCATTTTAATTGTCATGAGAAGCACCTTCCACAGCCTATTTCTCCATCCCATGAATTCTAAAGCAATCTCTTTCAGAGGGACAGAATATCAGGGGCTTTAATGCAGTCTATGTCTTCTCAAGCATTATCATTCTATACAGAGCAGAATTATGTGTGGGCTTTCCAATGATGTTTCCAACATCATTGTTAATTAAGGACAGAAAGTACAGCACAAAATTTCTTAGTCATTTCTAACCTAGGAATTGCTTATATTTCTAACACTATTCAAAGTTCAGGGTTTTTTGCTCTGTGAGTGACAGAATTATGTTTAATTTTTTGCTCCCTCCATCTCTGGTTTTATCCTCTCTCTACATCCGGGCACCCTTCCAAGCTTTCTCCTCATTGCCTCTGGAAAGCAAGGAGCAGCTGAAGGGTCTCTGCCAAAGGTGGTAGATTATGGAACATGGCACTGAATGACTTTACTAAGTGTTGAGCATCTCGGATAGGGGTGGGGAATGGTTGCCAAGGCAACCACAAGCTAGAT
The DNA here is from genome assembly GCF_037893015.1 of Macrotis lagotis. Taxonomy (NCBI): domain Eukaryota; kingdom Metazoa; phylum Chordata; class Mammalia; order Peramelemorphia; family Peramelidae; genus Macrotis; species Macrotis lagotis. The sequence goes on from NC_133659.1 coordinate 76,194,697, forward strand.
TTGAAATTCGCTAAATCTAGGAACATTTTAGGAGTGAATTAATTAAATGTTTTATCAAATATAGCAAGCTATTTTTAAGTTTTGGCCCTTGGTAGAACTTGAGATGATGATTCCATAATGTGTGTATGTTATGTGTGTGTGTGTGTGTGTTTATGTGTGTATATGAGTGTGTTGCTACATGTGCATTCCAAGAATCTGTTCTTCTTGGTGTCACTTTGAGATCCAAATCCAGAGGACTGAATGACTGTCTTCCTTTTTTTAGAAGAACTGTTGGATACAAAAAATACCTTTAATTAAAAGTTTCCAGTTGTCACTTGGATGACCTACAGTCGATTAGACCTACAGTTCATTATCTTTCCAAATGGAACTGCATTCACTCTTTCCTAAATACATGAGGAAAAGACTCTAGAGCTTGTCCTTTAGAGTTCCAGTATGAACAATGACCTTGGAGGCAATATCTTAACTATCTAGGATGAAGTTTATAGTATTATAGGATGAGGAAATTTAGGTGGACATTTTTAACTTGGGGTCCATATATATGTTTTTAAAATTATTTTGATAACTATATTTTAATATAATTTAGTTTCTTTTATAATCAATACATTTTATAAATTTTAAAAATGTTATTTTGAGAAGGGGTCTGAAGGTTTCACTTGAGTTCCAGTATAATTCATAGCCCAAAAGACAATTAAGAATACCTGATAAGAATAGATTTTTAACCTTAGAGTTACAACTTTGAGCTGAGTAATATATAACTTATATGTCTCCATATTATTTAATATCTCAAGGTTCTTTTTGGAATTTTGAGATTATTTGGAGAATTTAGAAAATTCCCAAGAGACTGATTACTTATCGTCCATGATCTATTTTATCTTCATGTTTTGTCCAAACTTGTATCATTACTTATTTGGTCTGAGTACATAAAGCTAGAGATTACCCTTACCGTCTTTGAAATTAACGTATTCTTGCTTTCTCCTCCTTAGAACACATTATAGAGCCAGACAGTTAGTTGACAAGCATTAGTAAATGTTTGCTATGTACAAGCATTGTACTGTACTAAGCTCTTGGGATTTAAAAAAAAGGCAAAAATCAGGGTTTGCTCACAGAGCAGGGAGAATCAACATTTAATAAATCTGTATGGAGTTTACAAAAAAGCAGACAGAAGGTAATCTAAGGAGTCAAAGACCTGTAAAAGCCTCTGATAGGACTCAGGACTTGAGCTGAGACTGGAAGAAAAAATCGACAGAATATTCCAGATATGGAAGTCAATGCTAAAGCCTGGTTATAAAAATTGTAGAGTGCTGTGTTTTAGGACCTGCAAATAGGCAATTATAGCTGGATCATAAACTATATAGTGGAGCAGTAGGGAGAGGATTTGTATTGGAAAGAAGATTGGAAAAGTTAGAAGAGTTAATATTTTTATGAGTTTTAAATGTCATAGATTATTTTTGATCCAGGAGATAACAGGGAGCTAATAGAACTCCTTATTATCTGACTATGTCACATTTCTGAGTAGGGGAGTGACATAATTAGACCTACTCTCAAAAAAATCATCTGGTTGACTGGAGGATGGATTAGTGTGGGGGGAGCTACAAGCAAGAAGACCAGTTAAAAGGCTATTGCAGTAACTCAGAACAAAGATAAGAAGGATCTGTACTTGTATTGCGGTGTGAATGAAGAGAAAGGGATGCATAGGAGAGATGGAAAGGTAGAAACAAGATTCATCAAGTGATTGGATCTTTTCAGTGAGTTAGAAAGTAATTGCAGATGACTCTGAAGTTGAGAACCTGAGTTGATTGAAAGGCTCATGGTGCCCTCAAGAATAAAAGGGGCATTTGAAAAAGGAGAAAGTTTTGGGAGAATGATAATGAGTTCTTTTTGGGATGTCTCAAGTTTTAGTTGTTGATGAAGCATTCAATTCAGGATGTCCAAAAGATGTCCATCAGTATTTAGGACTAGGGCTCAAGAGAGACTTGGCTGGATATATGATCTTGGAATTCTTTCCTTAAGGATATTAATTTAACTCATGTTAGCAAATGATACCACCCAGTAAGATAGTATAGAGTTAAAAGAAAAGAAGCCCTAAGATAGGAACTTTGGGGTTATTTTTGGTTAGTGGAGGGTAACATGGATGAACAGCCACAAAGGAGACTGAGAAAGAATGGGCAGACACGTGAGAGTAGAACTTGGAGGGAGCAGTGCTGAAAATACTCAGAGAGAATGAAATATCCAGGAGGAAAAGGTGACTAGCAGTGTAAAAGACTGCCAAGAGGTGAAGAAGGATGCAGATTGAGAAAAGACCTTTAGATTTGACAATTAAAGGATCAATGGTAACTTTAGAAATGGCAGTTTCAGTTTAATGATGAGATCAGGAATCCCATTGTAGAGGGCAAATGAAAAACATTGAGTAGGTTAACAGGAAAACAAAAGAAAGTTTTTTGAATAGTCTATTCAAGCAAGTAAAGGCTTTCTTCTCTTACTGTATGAAATTCAGTATTACACTTAAGTGTCATGGTTTTCACATCCATGTGCCTCATAAAATGACTGCAAAACTAAAACCAAGACTCCTCCAGCTCCTGAGAAGTCTTTAAGCTACATGTTAAAAAAATAGTCTTGTGACTCTTCCTGATTTCCATATCTTTGTCTAGTAGGACTGGTCAAGCTTGTCAGAAGTGAAAAACATTGAAATGAATTTTCAACAGTTGCTCACTATCCCTGGCAGTTTTTAGTGTAGTATTATTGTATATTCTTTTAATACATTTTAAAATTTCTTTTTTTCTTTTTGGTGGGTGATCCCCTTCAGCATTAAAGTTGGTTCCTTATTACATTACTGTCTCAGATGCCTAACCCTCTCTCCTTACTTCTTTTTTGTCTTTCCTTTTATTTTTAAATTTTTTTGTTTTATTAAAGATTTTATTTATTTTGAGTTTTACAATTTCCCCCCAATCTTACTTCCCTCCCCCCACTACCCCCACAGAAAGCAATCTGTCAGTCTTTACTTTGTTTCCTTGTTGTCATTGATCCAAATTGAGTGTTATGAGAGAGAAACCATATCCTAAAGGAAGAAACAAAAAGTATAAGAGGTAACAAGATTAGACAATAAGATATCTGTTTTTTTTTTCTAAATTAAAGGGAATAGTCCTTGAACTTTGTTCAAACTCCACAGTTCTTTATCTGGATACAGATGGTATTCTCCATTGACAGCCCCAAATTGTTCCTGATTGTTGCACTGATGGAATGAGCGAGTCCATCAAGGTTGATCATCAACCCCATGTTGCTGTTAGGGGGTACAGTGTTTTTCTGGTTCTGCTCATCTCACTCAGCATCAGTTCATGCAAATCCCTCCAAGCTTCCCTGAATTCCCATCCCTCCTGGTTTCTAATAGAACAATAGTGTTCCATGACATACATATACCACAGTTTGCTAAGCCATTCTCCAACTGAAGGACAGTTACTTGATTTCCAGTTCTTTGCCACCACAAAACAGGGCTGCTATGAGTATTTTAATACAAGTGATGTTTCCCCCCCCTTTTCTTCATCTCTTCAGGGTATAGACCCAGTAGTGGTATGGCTGGATCAAAGGGTATGCACATTTTTGTTGCCTTTTGGGCATAGATCCAAATTTCTCTCCAGAAAGGTTGGATGAGTTCATAACTCCACCAACAGTGTAATAGTGTCCCAGATTTCCCACAACCCTTCCAACAATGATCATTATCCTTTCTTGTCATATTGGCCAGTCTGTCTCTCCTTACTTCTTTTTTCTTTAAGGTTTTTGCAAGGCAAATGGGGTTAAGTGGCTTGCTCAAAGTCACACAGCTAGGTAATTATTAAGTGTCTGAGACTGGATTTGAACCCAGGTACTCCTGACCCCAGGGCAGGTGCTTGATCCACTGTGCCACCTAGCTGCCCTCTCTCCTCCTTACTTCTTAAGCAATGTTGTAGTTTGTTTTGCAGCAGGTCTGGCTAAGGCCAGGCAAATATTTGCAGAAGTTAGAGACCACCAAGCTTAGAATACCACCTGATTACAAATATTTGCCTTCCCCACTATCTTCTCTCACTATTGTCTCTCCATTATGAGGTTTAGTCTTTATATTAAGATATTACATCTGCAGGATTCCCCCATCAAAATGAAAATGTGATAAGAGAGGTTCTTTGGCAAAATAGAAAGAACCCTGCACTTGGCTTCAGAAGAGACATGGGATTGAAATCCCACAGAACACTCACTAGCCCTGTGATCAGGAACAAATCTCCTAACTTTTTTGGTTTCTCACTTGTAAAGTCAGGGGGTATTGTATTTGTAGTAATCACCTCACAGAGTTGCCATAAAGATCAAATGCTTCCTTCATCCTTTCAATTCTACAAGCAGTACACAGGTAGATCTGGGACATAAAGCAGGATGTATGCTCCAATTGGAGACTCAAAATTCCCCAGGAGTCTGCTTTTTGTATCATTTTTAGATAAAGGGCTTGTGTAGAACCAGTAGGATATTGCCTTCTCACTAGTGAGGCAAGGCAGTGGGGAAGTCTGGGCCACTGAAATGAGGGTAACTTCTAAATTGTCTAATAAAGAATAAGGAATGAGGGAAAGGTTGTCCAAAAACTAACTATAATTGTGGCATGGTATAAAAGTGACTGGAATGGGGAAGATAGCAGGTCTTTAGGTCAATATATGCATTATCGGGGCTGGGCCTGAGTCAGCCAAACTGAACTTCTTTGACTTTTAACTGATTTGTGATATAGCTCACACACACACACACACACACACAACCACACACAAATACATATTCATGCACATATTTATAAAGTGATTTATAGAGTGCTTTTTACCTGAGAATCTTGAGAATTAGGTATTGCAAGTGTAACAACTATTTTAGGGCAGTCATTTAAGTCTGTTTGCCTCAGTTTTCTCAGCTATAAAATGAACTGGAGAAGGAATTGGCACACCATTTCAGAATATTTGCCAAGAAAACCCAAAGTAATGAAGAGCTGCACATGGGATATCTAGGTGGTACAGTGGATAGAGCACCAGCCCTGGAGTCAGGAGGCCTTGAGTCCACATCCAGCCTCAGACATTTAATAATTACTTAGCTGTGTGATCTTGGACAAAAATGACTGAAGAACAACTAAAATTTAAAAAAAACCCACAAAAACGTAGTCTGGTGTTACTCCTCAGTCTTCATAGGCACTCTCCAATTTAAATTAGGCAGATAATTTCTTTCTTAGGCTTTTAGAAGCATCCCTATGAATCTAGGTGTTTTGTATTTTTGCTTATGAGCTCTCATTTCTGTTTTCCCATCAACTTTTATCCAGTAGCCTAAATTAACTTTTAGAAAAGGGTATTTACTAATGTGTTTTAATAAACCAAATGAAACAAAATATGCCTCTCCCCCAAATAGGAGGCACATACTCCTCCTGCACACAATGTCTTTGGGAAGAGTAGACCCCCCCCAACTTAATGTACAAAGATATTGAGGCAAAAAGTGAAAAAGGTGATTTTATAAATGGTAGCACTAGAATAGCTTGTCCCCTTAGTAGAATATTCTCGAAGCATCATTTTTCTGCTGGGTTACAGGGATGGGTACCTTTTTAGGGTCAATAGCCAGCATGTTCTTCATCATGAGGTATCACTCCATGAAGCTACCTCCTCTTTCAAGTGGCTATGCTCTTGTATCTAACTGTGTTTGTATTTCTCCTTACTGTGCCTCTCTATTCTTCTAGTTGGATGTATTGTGTTGCATGTATTGTATCCTATTCATCCCTTCTCTTCCATGACATGTTCAATGGAAACTGGAGGAAAGAAAGAACTATCTCCTCCTCTCAAAAGAGCAATTCTCCCTTAGAGGTTTGGCTTGAACTGGAATTCCCAACTGAAATCTATTGCTGAGCTAGACTCCTCTGGACCAAGGAAATTCTGAAATCCTTCTGCTGTTTAAAGCTCCCAAGTCATAATTATTATTTCTTTGGACAGCCAATCATGCCTTTTCCTTCACTGATCCAATCAAAGAGGTTTATGCCCCTGGTTATAGGCAGTCTAATAATTGAAATGTGTCAGTGTATATCTTTGTGTTTTGTGTGTGTATGTGTGTGTATATGTATGTGTTTTTATGTGTGTGTGTCTGTGCGCATATATTTTTGTGTATTGGTGGTAGTGGTATTTATCAATTACATGAGTAGTTTTGTCTCTATTTTAAAGATGAGAAAAATGAAATTCAAAGAAAAATTGTTTTGAATTAAGACTATAAAATTAATAGGTGCCAGAAACAGAACCAATGTCTTTGTTGATTCTAAACTCACCATTTTGAACTATTGTCAGTCACCTTCTAAGGAGTTTATCAAATCTATTCCAGTATGACAACTAAGAGCATTATTAGCTTTATGAGAATGGGACATAGAATGTGTCCCATTATTAGGGGGGAAGGGAAGGTCAGACTGTAAAAAAAATTGCTACCTGGGAAGAGTAGTTTGGGGTTGAATACTACAGTGAAGGGAGAATATATAGTTTGTTTGGAAATTGGTCAATCTGGGAATAATGGAGCACTAGATGGAAGAAGGAGTGATCAAAAGGGAGGAAGGAGGACACCAAAGATGGACTTCTCTAACTTTGAAATATTGCTAGAGTTGGCAGTACTTCTAGGTTATTTAAGGGCACTTGAATGCTGCAAATTATAGATTTACCCCACTGTGAAAAATAGAGTGAATTCACTCATAGTGTCATTCTAGTAGCCAGAAGTCTGTTTGAATTGGCACCTCAGATATCTACAGTATAATAAGAGACATTCACATCAATTCTCCTGAGACACTGAAAAAATCTTAAGGGCCTGGTGAATTGTTGGCGAAAGATTTACAGGGTTAAATGACTTGCTGAAGGTATCTGAGGCTGGGTTTGAATTCATGAAGATGAGTATTACTAACTCCCAAGCCTAGTGCTCTATCCACCGTGAAACCTAACTGCACAAAATATATAAGGCAGTTATATTAAGTGGAATACTGGGTTAACTTTATGCCACAGCCATGCCATGTGACAGTTTTGCCATTAGCTTCTATGTATCTAAATTTTCGAGGGCATATTCTGAATTTGGTAGTAATTTGTTAGAATCATTTTTTTTTATTTGTTTGAGGCAATGGGATTAAATGATTTAACCAGAGTCACATTGATAGTAAGGATCTAGTGCCTGGGGTTGGATCTGAACTCAGGTCTTCCTAACTCCAGGGCTGGTATTCTCTCCATCTATCCCTGGAAAGTATCTTTGAAGTCATTTAATCCAGCTTCCAGTCTAACTCAATATTCTTGACATATGATTATCCAATCTTTGCTTGGATACTTTACTACATATCAAAGCAGTACATTCCATTTTGAATAATTTTATTATTTTTTGTTCCTTATAATGAGACAAATATCAGTTATTTATAAAGTTCACTTACTTCTGCTTTGAGAATAACACAGAATATATACTTACTCCTTTTTTCTATGGAATATCCTATTCTCTCTAAATATTCTCTTTGAAGATGCCAATTTCTTTAACCATTCACCCTTTATTAGCTAGTAGTCCAATCTTTATTAAATGTATAGCAACTCATCCCTCTTAAAACATGGTTTCTAGAAATAAAGTACCCTGAATGCTAACTTATTAGCATTGAAAACAGAAGGAATTTATTTCCTTTGATCAGTACAATGGACTTTTATTGACTCAGTTTAAGATTTCATTAGTTTTTTTTTTTAAACAGATACATCCAAATTTTGATTCATATTAAGCTTGCGGTCAACTAAAGTCTTCAGATGTCTTTCTCATGACTTGTTATCAAACTGTGTTTTTTTCTCTTCTGTATTTAATATAGGAGAGTTTTTATCCTCAAGGAAGCTTTATTAAGCCCTCAAGTTTTATATTCCTAGTTTTAGCCCAACATTAAAGCCTACCAAGATGGTTTTGAATCTTAATTTTAATATTTAATATACAAGATATCCTTCTTAGTTTTGTTTCCAATAAATTTAATAAGAATGTATATTTTGTTAATGAATAAAATTATTATACACTTATGAAGTGCTAAGCACTGTGCTTTTTATGTTTAAATCCAAATTACAAGAAATTTTTAAAAGAATAGGGATGGGGCAGAGACTTGAAGTCCCTACTAGAAAATTCTTCCAGATTGCTTTGGCCCATTAATAAATGTACTTTGGGACAGTTGTCCATCTTCTTGTGAATTCAATACATGTTTCATTATCTTAACTTTATGAAATAAGAGACTTTATCAGCATCTTTATGGGAATGAAGAGATACTTCCTTGATTTTAATACCTACTTTAAACTGGAGAATATTATCCTGCTACCCAGAAAAATGTATTCAAAGGATCTCCAGAAACATTATAAAACAAGAGAATTAAAGATATCTATTCTCTTTTTAAGATTTATTATACTAAGACTCAGAAGCAGAGGAAATGTAGTATAGTGCAAGAGCCATTTGTTCTAGAATCAGAGAATCTGATATGTCACGTCTATGTGACCTTAGATAAGTCATTCAACCTCACTGACCCTCCATTTTCTTTCTTGAATGAAAAAGTTGCCTTTTGAGGTCTCTTCTGATGTTAAGTGAATCATCAAACTAACTTCTAGTCTCAGTTCTTTTGCTCACTTGCCAGGTGACCTTGGGTTTTAACTTTTCTGAATTTCGGTTTCTTTTTCTGCAATAGCAATAAAAATTCTTGCCTGGCTTTCTTCTCAGAGTTGTTAGGATGAAATGAAATAGATGAAATGTTTTAGAAACATTCAAATTCTATAATTATTGGCATATTTCTGATAAGACTCTGTTGGTTGGTGAGAGGGCATATTGTATAAATAGCAAAATTGTTGGCATTCAGTTCACTTTTCTAAATAAACTAGATGGTCTAGTGGCTAGAGCTCTGAACCTGGAGTCAGGAAGATCCAATGTCAAATCTAGTCTCAGACTCTTACTAGTCATGTGATTCTAGACAAGTCATTTAATCTCTGCCCACCTCAATTTCTACATCTTTAAGACACAAATAATTGTACCTACATCTCAGAGTTGTTTTGGGTATAAAATGAGATGACATTTGAAAATATTTTTACATACTTAAAAAGTACTACACAAATACTAACAATTAATTATTATCAATTATTAACACTTAGAAATATCCTCAATTTATTGTTTCCTTTTAGTTTATTTTTATTCTAGATTTTACCCCAAGTCTATGGCCAAAACACATTGAGTTTTATTTGCCTACCAGGAAAAAGAAAGGGACTGTCTTTAGGGCAAAGAATAATGCATAAGCTCAGGCTAATTTTTAATTAAGAAAGATCAGAGGTAGGAAACCACTAAAGCCTGAAATGGCCCCACTAGATTTTGTTTTGGTTTGCACAAATGAATAGCCAAAAATTTCAGCCAGGCCTGATGGATGGCATATGGTAGAATGTCTCATAGAATCCCAGATTGGATTCTGGGCAAGTATTACTTTCCTTGGGCTTAAGTAATTCATTTATCCATTTTCTCTTCCATCAGGTTTCTTTGGTGATTAGATAGTGCCTATTTCATCCCCTATGGAATTATATTAGAATTAAGTGCTTTGGTATGTGGGAAATTCTTTAATTTTTGGTAATTGTAGAAAGGTTGGGATAGGTTTAACAGTAATCTATTTTTCTGGAAAATTTCACAGATTATGTCAATTTGACTTGCCCATTTTTTTAAGGTTAGAGACCTCTCCAAAAGAAAATCTACTCTTGACATCTATTGATAATCATTAAGTAATGGAAATACTTACCATGTGCCCTTTGCCTAAAGGAGATTGGGCAGCAAATTAAAAAGAAAACATAATCTCAGAGTAGATCTAAAAGGATGAAAGGGAACTATCTCCTTTCTGTTACCTTTTTGGGAAAGTTTTTGTGGGAGTTTGTATTTGTGAAAGAACTCTGAGGCCATATGGCTGTTGGAAGATGCTTGTATTTTCATAGCCTGTGGCTATAAGGAACATTAGAAAGTGTGAGCTTTATGGTATGGTTAGGATGGAGACAGTAAAGGGTGATGGTTTTACCATGTTAATGAGTCTGTGAATTTGGGCAATTGGGCAGTAGTTGACCAATGCCATGAAAGGTTAATTTTGAAATAGCTTTCCTGACATTTCATGGGACAAAACAATCAATGATGTAATTTTAGAGTCGGGAGGCACCTCCACCATCACCTTATAAAACCTATTGATTGCTTGGGCAAGAATGTTTTCTACAGCATGTTTATAAAAGATCTTCCAGTCTCTATTCAAAAAAATGGGAAGTGCACCTCTTTCCAAGGAATCTTATTCCACTTGTAGATAGCTGTGAGGATTTTTTTTCCTTACTTGAACTTAAATTTGCTTTTCTATAATATCCACCCATCACTCCTATTTCTGCCTACTGCTGTAGAGAAATTAGGAAGTCCCATAAATATAACTTCCTTCCTTGGCAAAAAATTTTTCTAAAGATTCTATAAGGTAGACTGAGTGCAACCCCCCTCTGGGTTTTATGGGGTCTATTTGTTTGCTTTTTAAGTATAGAAAACATGCAAGAATGTTTTTTGGGAAAAATTCAATAAATCTATTTTTCTGAGTCTGTAAACCTTTCCTCCCCCCTTTCCTTTCTCCCCCTCCCTCCCTTCCTCTCTTCCTCCCTCCCTTCCTCCTTCCCTCCCTCCCTCCTTCCCTTCCTTCCTTCCTTCCTTCCTTCCTTCCTTCCTTCCTTCCTTCCTTCCTTCCTTCCTTTCTTCTTTCCTTCTTTCCTTCCTTCCTTCCTTCCTTCCCCTCCTCTCCCCTCCCATCCACTCCTTTCCTTTTTCCTTTCTGTTCCTTCTTTCCTTTTATCTGCAAACTCCTCAAGCAATTAGTTAAATTGACTTTTAAAGGTGTCACAAACAGACTAACAGTCCCAAAATGGAACTACCTTGTGAGGCCCTTTACTGCAAGTCTTCAGGCAAATTCTGGATGGTCACATCCCAGGTTTCCCATAGGGAATATTCTTGTTCAGTCATAAGTTCAATTGAATGACTTTACTTTAAAGTCTATTCACATCATAGAGAAATAAAGGAGACAAATCATATAGGCAGGTGCTCTTGGTTAGGAATCACTGTTTTTGAAATTATCTCCCATTATCATTTATATGTATCATAAAAGAGGAGATGACTGGAAGGTGAGAAATATTGGGCATCAGATAAAGGGAAATATGAACATTTAACAGTGTTTTTCCTACTCAAAATGACTAGCCAAATACACCCCCCACACCCAATACACAACATATATAATGCAGCTCTTTTTCCTTTTTTTATGTACATACTAGTATTTGTACTCACTCCTGTTTACAGAATGGAGTATTTTCCAATGGTCAGTAACATCAAGCTCTTGGAAGCCAATTTAAAAGTTATTGAAGGAGAGAAGGTACCATGTGCTATTTTTGCTATAGTTTTTTTCTTTTTCAAATGCTTCTGAGTGGATAGATCTGAACATTTTTTCTCAAGCAGCAATTGCTACTTTAATTTTTTTTTGCAAGGTAATAGGGTTAAATGAGTTGCCCAAAGTCACATAGCTAGGTTATTAAATGTCTGAGGTCAAATTTGAACTCGGGTCCTCCTGACTTCAGAGCTGGTGCTTTATCTACTGTGCCACCTGGGTAACCCAATTGCTACTTTTTTTTGAAGGACTTATGTGGTAAATACTTGTATGATCATGATTTTGGTTGAGGGTGAAGGGGAGAGAATTAAAGCCATTTGGTCCTTTGTATTTTTACCAAATAAAGCATTTGAATACAAGTTTATGCTTCTGATAGCTTTATACTCTGGTTTCATTCAGATCTAAGTGTTCTAAGTCATTTGCAAGTGCTTGGCAAGTAAGCCTTTTATTCTTTGCAATCAGCTGGTGTATATTTTGAGATTTGTTGTTATTGTTGTTATTCTAAAGTCCAATAATGAGACAGAAATGCTTCTTTTTAAGCTTCCGGACCTTTTCAGTTTCTGCCATTTTTTTCACACTTGTTTTCAGTCAACTTGATCATAGGGTCCAAAGAAGATGAGGAAAACATGGGTTGTATTATGGCTTATGATGATTATTTACAGAATTATGAATAAAACTGAAACTTGAAAAACTTTAAATGTATAATGTATGATGCATCCCTGAATTCAGATGCAAAGGAAACACTGATTTAGATTGCTCAAAGTTTAAAAGGTATAGGGTGGGTACAGTAAGGGACAATTTTTAACAAGGCAAAGGTATCAAAAATGCATGGCTGAAACTATTAATTGGTGCACACCACCAGCACACTTCACTCTCAGTTTTGGCCTTAAGGTAAAAATAAATTCATTTTTTTCACCTACAAAAATTCTTTGCCATCTGACTTTTTTTAAGGAAAAAAGGGGGAGAGGGAAGGAAGGGAGAATAGGAAACAAAATATTGCTCTCTTCTCTCTCCCACTTCCTTTTCCCTTTCTTACTTCTGCTTTCCTCTTATTCAATCTCCATCTTCCTTTCTTTTTTTATTTTATTACCTTCTCTAGTCTCCTCTCCCTTTTCTTATCAAATTAATCTGGGTTGTTAACATGACTGGAGACAGAGTATAGCCAAATACAGAGGATCCATGAGGGAAAGGGTGAAGAGAAAGGTTAAAGTTTCCAAAGAGCAGAAAATGGCAGCTTGAGGAATGAGTGACCAACTAATGAGACTTCAGTTATACTAAAATGATCCCCTGTAAATGGATTGGGAAGAAATACGAAGAATATAGGTTTGGTGAGGTAGAGGGATTTGTCTAAGACCACACAATGCATAAGTAGCAGAGAGCATAGTAGTCAAGAAGGCTTATGGGTTGAATTCAGCATAAACTCCATCACTCCATCAAAGAACACTAATCAGACAACTAAAATGTGGCAGGCCCTGGGGATAGAAAGACAAAATCCCCATACAAAACACATAGTTCTTACTCTCAAGAGTTTGTTTTATTGGGGGGGGAGAAGATGTGTGTTTATTACGTGTGTGAAATATACATACACACACATATATATACATACATATATGTGTATATGTATATTTTACACACATATTATATATACACACATATGTAAATACATAAAATTTGTTGTTCAGTTGTTTTAGTTGTGTAGGATTCTTTGTGACCTCATCTGGGATTTTCTTGGCAAAGATACTGGAGTAGTTTGCCATTTCATTCTCTAGTTTATTTTACAGATGAGGAAATGAGAGAAACAGGGTTAAGTGACTTGCCCAGGGTCGTACACAGCAAATGTTTAAGACTGCTTTTAAATTTAGGAAGATAAGACTTTCTGACTCCAGTTGTGGCACTCTATCCTATCTGCCTCATATCTATCTATCTGACTGTCTGTGTGTCTATCTATCTTTCTATCTATCTATCTATCTATCTATCTATCTATCTATCTATCTATCTCTGAGGTAGCTATGAAACACCATAGAGTGTTAGATTTGCAGTCAGAAAGACCTAAGTTCAAATCCCATCTCAAACATTTCTTCATATTGTGACCCTACACAAATCATTTGCTCTCTCAACCTCTGTTTCCGCATCGGTAAACTGGTGATAATAATAACATATATCTCAAATACTTGTTCTGAGGTTCACATGAAATAACAGCTGGAAAGTAGTTTGAAAACTTTAAGGTGATTTATCAGTGCTAGCTGTTGTTCTTATTTAAGCATGTACAAAATAAATGAAATATGATTGATGGTGGTGAGATGTTAAAGCATTAGCATTTGGGGAAATCAAGGAAGAGTCCAGGTGGTGCTTGAGGTGAACTTTGAATGACATCAGGAACTGTAGTGGAAGTGAGGAGGGAGTATATTCTAGCCAGGGTGTTCACCTAAAGCAAAGACAGGAGATGGGGTATGATTCATGAAGGACAGCAGGAAAACAAGGGCTGTGACTTGACCCAATGTTAATATCTTTAGACAGCAGACTAGTTGCTCAGCTAAAACAGCCTTTCAAGTCCATTCTTTAGCTATCTAATGGGTCCTAAATCACACAAAACCAGTGAGACCTTGCAAAAGAAAGAAGCTGCTTCAGAAATAGCAACAACAAAAACAGCACAATATTTATTTTGAAGATAAAGGGATTATTTCAGCTAAGGATCCTCTTGCCTTATAATCCAGACCTCAAACTGACAAGCTAAGGAATGTTATGGAGGGTTCCTGGTTGATAAGACTATCAAGTATTCATAGCTCAGCAAGTTCTTGCAGATTATTTCTGTGGCTTTTATTGTCTCTAGGGTTCTGTCCTCTTGATTCAGAATGATAGGAATGATTTTTGCCTAATTTTTTCGGTTCTTTTGAATATCCTTTATCTTATTTCTTTCAGTCTCCTTTCAGGATACATTGAATTATCTGAGACCCCCTGAGGTGTCCAGGAAGCCAGGCTAAAGAGAATAGGGTTATTAATTCTTGCTTTTTCAGAAGTTTCCAAATTATTTGCATTTGTCTTAACCTGGCGAGTAACTCAACAGCTCTCTTCTGCAGAAGAAATGCTATGTTGGCATGGAAGAAATATCAAGGATTTCCATAAGAGGAACCAAAAATGGAACAAACTGATCTGTACCTCTTTCACAAAGCTCCCTAACACTTACCCCTTTAGATATACAATCATTAGTAATTCAGAATGGCATGGCAGAGAGAGCACTGACCCAAAGGTTTTAGCATGGCCTTTGACATTGACTGGCCATGGAATCAGGAATGAGCTTATTTCCTCATCTACTAAATAAAGAAGATTTTCTTCAAATACTAACACTCTAAGGCTAAGATGGTGCCAGAATAACAGTAACACAGCGTGTGTAGTGAGGCTGATCTAATTAGAGATGGACTCCCAATCTCAGTCTCATTATCATTATTTAATAGACATGGATCCCTGCATACGTATAGTACTGTAGAATCTTGGGAAATCTCAAAACCGTGCATTCCATGAAATACAAAGATCCTATTAACTCTAGGACTTTAGAATTCAGCGGGAATCTCTGTTCTTTAGAAGACTGGTATAATCTTCTCATAGCTGAATGTGTAACTTTTGCTATCTAGCCTTCCTGACAGATAGTCCATCCAGCCTTTGATTAAACCAGGGGTGGGGAACCATTTTTCTGCCAAGGGTCATTTGGATATTTATAACATCATTCTCAGCCCATATGAAATTATAAATTTAAAAATTAGCTTGCCCTATTTGATCAAACATTTAATTAATTTACCTCTAAATAGCTCTTAGATTTATTGGATTTTGAATCCTGCCTACAGTTGCCGTGGCAGTGACAGACCAAAATGATTTTGTAGACTTCTTTTCAAATGTTAATACTCTAAGGCTAAGATGGTTGCAGAATAAGGGAAGTAGAATGTGTGACTGGAACAAAATGAGACTGACCCAAGTAGAGATGGAATCCCAATCCTACTGGACATTCCCTGTATCTGAATGAAACATATATTCCAAGGAGCTTATCACCTCATAGAATAGTGTGCTCCATTTATAGACTATACTAATTTTTTCAAAAGTTCCTATCTACATTAAGTCAAAATCTACTTATCTTTAAATAAAATCATAGAATTTTAGATGTGGAAGAACTTTATGGATAAACTAACAAAACGTTCTGCTTTTACAGAGGGCATGGCAAATTGAGACCTAAAAGATTAAGTGATTTGATCAAGATTACTTAGAAAGTAGTAGTCAGGATCATACTTGAGGTCCCTTGTACAGTACTCACCTGGTACTCTTTCCACTTTGTTACCCATAGTCTTCATTCTGTATTTGAAAGCCATACATGATCATTGCACAATGAGAAAAGGGGCCTCCACAGCTTCCTAATCTAACCCAAATCCCCAAAGAATACATACCCAAGGATTAGGCAACCATTCTCTGCTTGAAAACCCTCACTAATTACCTCCTGAGTCTGTCCATTTTTAATTTTGGACAGGTTTATCTATTAGGCAGTTTTTCCTGATCTCAAAGATCTTTGTAATTCCTATTCATTGCTATTGGTATATGAACCTCTGAGGTCAAACCAAATAAGCCTAATTGTTCTTTCATATCATTGGACACAGCAGCCACCTTTCCTAAGTATTCCCTTCTCTCCATCTAAATATTCCTGATCCTTCAAGCAATTCTTTGGAGCCATGAATTCAAAACCTTTCCCCATTCTGGTCATCCTCCTCTGGAGATCCTATAGTTTACTGATTTTCTTCTCAAATGGCATCCCTAGAACCAAACACAGTACTTGAGATTATTTTGCCTAGGTTAATTGTTTCAGTCCATGATCATCTCTCTTCATGAGCCCATGTGGGTTTTCTTGGCAAAGAGGTTGGCCATTTCCTTCTCCATTTCATTTTATAGATGAGGAAATTGAGGGGAAATGGTTAAATAACACGCCCAGGGTCACACAACTATTGCATCTGAGGCTGGATTTGAACTCACAAAGATGAGTCTTTCCAACTCCAAGCCTGTGTTCTATCCTCTGCACCACCCAGATGCCCCCAGATTTCATTGTACCAAGGAATAAATTTAGCACAAGACAGTGCTTCAAATGTGCTCCCAAGTCTTCACTTCTATAGACCAAGTGTCTCCAATTTCTCCACCATTCTTCCTATGACATGACTTTCAGACCCAGTAGGCATATCTGAACACCAAGAAAACTCGAGGAATCTTTCTAACCTATGCACTGTATGATCTATGAACTATGTATATTTTTATGTATGATTGTTAAACTTTTTTGAGCTTCTTCCCCACCCTCATTCAACTGAAATCCATTATCTACAAGGTTATGGTCTCCTATCAAGGGCAAAATACTGTTTGGCATTAACACACACACACACGCACACAGACAAATATATATATATATATATATATATATATATATATTTATATATATATATACATATATACCTACAGAGAAGCCTAAGGCTCTCCAGGGACTGATACTATATAATCTTTGGTCATAGTATTTATCTTTGGTCTTGTTGTTGACTGGCACTCTCTGTAGTAACTTCCTATGTGCAGGTTTCCAGAAGAAATCTTTTAATGTACACAAATTCTCCAAAGTGTCATTGAAAACACAAATCAATCTGGTTTCTGAAACAGGTAATTTTCTCTCCGCTGTTTTGTTTTCTTCCAGAGGCTTTTGATGTTCTCCTTTTCTTCTCTGTAGCACTCAATCATTTGTCTCCTTCATCACCAAAATTGTGACAGCATTTGAGTCCAGAATTGAGTCAGACACATAACAAGTACATTTGTTAAGACGTATCCAACTGAATGTAATTGAAAGGTGCACAAGCAACAGGAGAGAGAAAGTCTTTCTGTTTAATTTCTTGCTCCCCACAAGTCCCTTTATTATTGACTTTGTTTCCTAGAGAATGGATCTTGGGAATCAGGAGGGTCTGAAACTGACCCAGACATTGGGGAACAGCAACAGTAGTGCCAAATAGGAATTCTTCCCAGCAATGTCACCTACGGGAGAACCAGGTGGGAGCTATTCAATAGCGGCACAATGAAAAGTTTTATGTAGGTTCCACAGCTGATCCTGAAAGGCTAATGTTGGAGGCCTTTTCATTTAAGTAACTGAGTCCATTGACCTCCCTGAGGTAGGAATAGAACTGTGCCAGCTGGTGGAATGCCTTGCTGGGGTTACATGCCTCTGTTAGATTCTCAGCTTAGGTCTTCTTTGTCTTTCATTCATTAGGTTTTAAG
Organism: Macrotis lagotis; assembly: GCF_037893015.1. Taxonomy (NCBI): domain Eukaryota; kingdom Metazoa; phylum Chordata; class Mammalia; order Peramelemorphia; family Peramelidae; genus Macrotis; species Macrotis lagotis. Next base: position 76,212,392 of record NC_133659.1, read on the forward strand.
GTTTTTTTTCTGTGTGTAGGTGTAATGGCAGTTCCATACTCTTGATAGTCAGACAGAGAGAGAGGGAGAGAGGGAGAGAGGGAGAGGGAGAGGGAGAGGGAGAGGGAGAGGGAGAGAGAGAGAGAGAGAGAGAGAGAGAGAGAGAGAGGGAGAGGGAGAGGGAGAGGGAGAGAGAGAGAGAGAGAGAGAGAGAGAGAGAGAGAGAGAGAGAGAGAGAGAGGCAGGGCTGCCTGTCAGATGGTGAATTTGAACAGAGGCAGTTGTTGTCATGGTGATGGCAGGTTGCATCCCACTACCATGGAAACCAAAGTTAAAAAACTGATGTTAAGCAGGAGGATCACATGATGTAGGGTTTTTTGTTTTGTTTTGTTTTAAAAAAAGAAAAGATTGGTTTTTCTATCTGAAAAAAAATTAAGAGGTGGTTGTATGGTGAGAAAGACTGCAAGAAGTCAACTGCCTAGAAAATGAGATGGGAGCATATGAAGTCTACACACCTTTCTACA
>NC_133659.1:76212925-76411940 GCF_037893015.1 Macrotis lagotis
AAGAGATAAATCAATAAGTGATCCTATTTTTATCATTTCCCTAATGATTCTCTTGAATCCGCTAGACGGGAAGGGGAGTCTGAGTGACACAGGTCCTCATTACCAGTCTCACAAGGAGACAGGAGTAATGGGGCATTTGGAGTTACTGCCAGGAAAGTTTATATAATTAGGCACCTAGCAAGAATAAAGAGAATAGAAGGGAAAAAGGTACCCTCTATGGTGGACTACTATCTGTTTCAGGACTGTGGGTAACAGGTCCATGATCTTTTAGCCTTTGAGTATTATCTCATTTGGACACATATGATACATGCTGTTCCTTATGGAAGGAGAAGATTTACTACAGATTGGGTTTCCCTGGTTTTGCATCCTTGTCCAACAAATGTTCCCTTTGGACCCTCTGAGGTAAGAAGGAGACCTGAACTTGAATGAATTATTGATGATTGACTGAAGCCCTGCTCTGCAGCTCCAGCACTGTGCAGGATCAATGCTGAGAAATCCTTGGAGTTATACTGTGGGAGGTGGTATCTCCAATGTCACTCTTCATGTCCCCTGCTAGATTATAAGCTCTATGAGAACAGAGGTTCTTTTTCTTTTTTCTTTGTTCTCTTAATGCCTACCACGAAGACTGACACATAGTAGATGATTAGTAAATATATGTTGATTCATTAAAGATAGGAGTATAGGGAAGAGAAGATAGAAGAAAGGCATTTAGGAAAGGAGGGAAGAGATAATTGCAAAATTGTGATTTTTCCCCCTTCTTCTCTTGATCCACTCCCAGCAGCCTTCTTTACTTTATTCTTTTCCCCTCTTCCATATATTTCACTTGTATCCATCCTTTCTTTTAAAAACTGTACTCGGACTTTTTAATCAGGGATAAGGATGCAACAAATACAGCTAACAGGGATCTCTCTCCCAGGTGTATGTTTACTCTATGCAGGAATCAAACTCTTAAATCAAAGGGATCAACTGGAAGAAACAAGATGGGGAGGATATTTTAATATTCTGGGACTTCTTAGCAAAACTGAAATTACGCCTAGAATCTCCTTGTCTGTGGAATGGAGCCAGTGAGCAGGACATAGACCAGAAAATTGGCTCTTTCTGTCCCTAGGCACCAGGCCCACTCATAGAAAGTCTGATGCTTCAGCACCTGGGATATCAGGTTCAGCTTTCTGTGCCTCCATGGGCCCAGTCCAGGTTAGCCAACAGTTCCACTCTCCATCGTTGAACCAGTCTCTAATCTGGTCTTTGGGACTTTTGCCTGAGGTTTTAACATTCTGGACTAATCAAGTTTAGAGATCTGAGTAGGGAGCAATATACATAATTATTTGGCTGGGAAAACAGGGGAGCATGAGCAAGGTGCTGGTGGAGCTGTCAGGGAGCTATGGCAAGATATAACCAGAGACAAGAGTTGGCAAGGACTCTGTATCCAACAAGGCTGCCAGGCAGTCTTGCAATTACCATTTAAGCAAATGAATCTGCTACCTAGGGAATCTGCCTTGTCTGCAGCATCAGCACCAGGGAGGCATTAACTGTTATGCCTGTGTTTAATTGCTTGCAGATTTGCAAGGGAGAAAAGAAAGTCCAACTGCACCCAAATAGAGCCTTAGTCCATAACCAGGCCAGTTAGAGCCAGAGAGGGTTTTGACTTAAATGACAAAGTAGAAACTCAACTGCCCTACTATCTCAGTCCTTATGGCAAAGTATGAACTTCCCAGGCTGGTTTGATCCCTTTACCATTGTTTTGTTCTGGTCCTCTGGGGATAAGCAATGGGAAGAGGCTGACCACAGGGGGGAGAAAGGGGGAAGAGAAAGAGAAGAAAAAAAAGAAAATGAAAACAGTTAGCTCAAGTGACTCAGCCCATACCTCTAATGCATTTCAAGCTGTCTGTAAATGAAAATCCTTGTCCTGGGATCTGTTTGTGGCCCGTTTCCTAAAGTTACCCTCTTTTCTTCCTTTTGCTTCAATGGATGCCACTGCCTATGAATATTGACTTCCAACCTCTTTCCTCTTCCTTCATATAACAGATAGTATATGATCTAATCATCACACACCCCGTCCATAAGAAATTTAGTTTCTTAAGCAATCATTCATTCCCTTGATTTTACAGAAGAGGAAACTGAGTCTCAGAGTGATGAAATAGCTTGCTCTAAGTCACATAGCTCATGACAGAATTGGGCTTTTGACTCCAAGTCCAGTGTTATTTCAATTCAATTAGACAGATATTTATTAAAAGCCAACTATGTGCAAGGTACTTTGCTATATGTTGGCATAGCCTGCTCTGGGAGATGAGGACCTCACTTATCCAAGTTTATTTTTCAGCCCTTTCAGACCTCAATCAACCTGCCTTATCTAGCAATCTGGCTTCAATTTTGTAGGAAAGTCTTATAGACAACTCTGAAACCATGTCTCTTCCTCAGCCCTCCCCAGAAAGCATCCAAGCCCAATAGTGATGACCTGGAAAATTACAGACAAGTTTATTATTATTATAAATTAGGTCAGGGTCTTGGACTAGAATCAATACGGTGTAGAGTAGCTCTAATCACTGGTCTCCAGGAGGGCTAGATTGGATGGAAGAAGCATGTGGGAGGGGTCTGAATCATCCTTGCTGCTGTGTCTCCTGCCTGCATTCTTAGCCCTTCATTTCTATCCGGTATGGCCATTCAGAGGAAAGGAAGGAGTGACCAGGAATGCTGTCTGGAATGACTGTCCCCTAGAGGTTGGAAGCAAGTTCCTATCCATGCACAGTACAATGCAGAAGCACGAAAATGGATCGGATGTCTTTTGGGAAAACATTGAACCTTTTAGATTCAATGATTTAACACAAGAGCTGTGATGAGTGAGTTAACCATTTGGAGCTTGTGTTTTGGGGAATCTCCACTAATACTTGGGAAAGAAGCCAGTGGGACAGAAGAAGGTGGCTGTTGCAGTTGATTTAAGACAACAACAATACCACCGGCAGCAGCAGCAACAACAGCAGAAATACAACAGCTGCAGCAACAATTTAGGTTTAAACTTAGCCAAAGATATACACCTATGTATGGAGGTATATCGCACTCTCTTTCCACCAAGCTGCATTTTTATGACTTCTGTTCCTTTTGAAGACTCCCCATGCAGTACATTTTATGTTGATTTCATCTAGATTCCAAATTTTAGGGAGAATTGTGGGAGCTCAAGCTAAACACCATAGAACCTGAGTAGAGAAGTTCCTGGTGTCCAGGAGAGGGCTGAAGACCTATCGTTTCTCCCTTCTTTCTTGTCTAGCCAACAATTGCAGCCTCCTTCTTTTCTGGATTTCAGAGTCAAGCCAGAACTCAGGGTTGTTCTGCAAGACCGATGGCAACTATTAGTTCTATTTGTCATAACAATGGTTCCAGTAGAAATCTCAAATGTACAAAAATGACTTGACTCAGGGAGCATGTGCTTCCCTCATTTTCTCTGTTTAATATGCCCCCTACAGCCTCCCCCTGAGCTCTTAGCAAAAATATTCTGCAAGAATCAGATTGTTGGCACCTGAGTCATAACCTTGTTTTTCAGAAAAGACAAAGCGAGCCCCCTCACCTGTCTTCATCTTTAAAGGGGGAAAAGTGAAATACAATAAAGCTTAGCTTCATTATCCATTCACTTTATTTTGTCAATTGGTGGAGGTACTAAATTTGTTGACCTGGCATCATCTGAGTGATCCATTCCCTAGATTGATTCAGGTGGCAGCTCTATACCACTTGTCATATGAATTGGGGGTACAGGGTGCAAGATGTGATCAAGAAAGAGAAAATTTATCTGCCTCTTGACTTTTTAATTTTTTTAAAATGTGGATGCTGTGATGAAATGGAACCTAAATTGGTTGAATTGTTGATTATGTCTGAGTCCTTTCCTTTCTTAGTTGGGAGGGGGGATTACAAAAGGAGGGAATTTTCAGTATGCTACCCAGAGGTGGAAAATGGAACTGATTTGTTCTCAAAACCCCAACTGTGAATGCTTGTTCAATCTTTGCTTTGTTTAGTGATTGATGATTTGCTGAGACTGAGAGACCCTGAGCAGAATTTCCTCCCTCCACATTCTTCTGAATTTCATTCTTTCCTTTTCTACACCCCCCCTTTTTAGTTCATACAATTTAACCAGTATCTATTGGTAACTTGCTGTGGGCTCAGCATTGTGCTGGTTATGTGTTTCTTCTCTATAGAATATCTGAGGCAAAATGCTGCAAAGGAAAGAGTTTGGAACTAAACAAAGAGAACCTAGGTTCAGATCGTGCCTGCTACTTACATCCCATATAATAATGAAGAAATAACTTAAATTTTCTGGGAATTTGGTTCCTCATCTGTAAAAGGAAAATTATATCACTTCTGAGACCTGTATTATCTTTAAGTCTTTCACTCTAAATTATACTTGTATGCATACCCATACAATTAATAAATATTGTATATATGTGCATACATACAAACTTCACTTGGTGAAGTTTTATGCTACCAAAAAAATGAAAAAAATTTGGGATACCTTAAATGTGTACATAGATATATGTTTACAATTTATATGTCTACATACTTACACATATGGATGCACATATACCTTTTGGAACCCCCCCACACACATATCTATCTATCTGTTTTCATATACATATACTTATGCATGCAATACTTTTAGAACACCTTTTAGATATAGATTATATACATGTATTCATGCAATACACTTATGGATATACCTATACTTTTGGGACACTGTAAACAAACACATGCATATGTATATACATATACAGGGTTTCCCAAAAGTTTTAGTGTTGTTTTAAATTTTAAATTTAAAGTTTAAAAGGGAATCAAGACTTTTAGAATATCCTATATATGGATATTATATATGCATGTATATTGGGGGGTTGATGAAGTTCATGCATGAATCTGCAAGGCTGGCTTAGAAGTTGCTTCCCTCCCCATGGTGGCTTTGGTCCTTAACTTTTTCCTTTCCACTCCATTTGAGTATATGATTCTGGCCACAATCATTGCCAACTGCATCGTCTTGGCATTGGAGCAACATCTTCCAGAGGATGACAAGACTCCTATGTCCAGAAGATTGGTAAGTGATTTTTCTGTCTCACTTTTTCTTCTTTCCCTAATCCTTTCCTTCTCAAGCTTGCTCTGTCCCTCCTACTTTCCTTTATTTCTGTCCTTCACTCATCCCCCTATAGTTCTCTTTTTCCAGGAAGAAAAAAGTCTCTGACAACCCCATTGACAGTCACTAGTGAACTGAAATATGGATCTTTTTATTCTTAATCCCAGAAAGCTATTGAAGTGGTTTATTATCTAATTTTTAAGGCCAGCAATATGCTTCACATAGTCTGTGGGTAGCCAGACACAGGGAAATGATGGGAGTATTATGAACTTTTTCTAACTTTCTTTTGGGGGACATTTGAAATGTGGATGAAAAGAATGAGTAGGTCAAAAAGGAGAGAAGTAGGCTGGAATTGAGAGGAGTAAGATTATATTAAATATGAACATGCTAATTTTCATAGTATTCCCATAAATGCACATTTATACTTTTCTAAAATGATTTAGCTCCTGATCAGAGTGGTAAATCTATTTTCAATTATATTGATCTCTTTGATGAAAACAAGTTGCTGTTGGAAGTCTAAAAATATGAAAAATCCATTGTTTTAGTTTTATGTCTTAGAACTTTATAATGAGTTTCATGGGCTCACAGTCCTTTTAATCCCACTTCCTGAACAAAATAACTGCTCTTTATATGCAGAAGGATAGAAAAGCAAATGCTTTTTTTTTTATTATTTTAGAAACCTAGCTACAAGTAAGCTCCCATCAGTCCCATATAGCTCATTCATACATTGCTAGACAGGCTTAACTCTGTCTTACTCACATAGATGTATGTATTTAGCATATTACCAGAATCTGGGTTGCTGAAGCTGGTTCCTAGATGTCTTCCTTTTGTAGTCACAAAAAAAAATGTGAAGGACTCCTTCCCCTCCTCGTGTGTCCTACCTTCTAATCCACAAACATAAATGATTCAAAGTCTTCTATGTGGATGTCATAAAAGGGCATTTCTTTGGTCTCCCCTGAAAGACCATTAATAGTATGGGGGCAAAGGGAACAGCCAAAGTTTTCTCTGTTGTGCTGTTGGCTAAGAAATCCTTTCCTGTTACCCCTATATTTGCTTTTTACCCTGCAGGAGAAGACAGAACCATATTTCATTGGGATTTTTTGCTTTGAAGCTGGAATTAAAATTGTGGCCCTGGGGTTTATCTTCCACAAGGGCTCATATCTCCGCAATGGCTGGAATGTCATGGACTTCATCGTGGTTCTCAGTGGGTAAGTTTTTTCTTTTTTTTTTCATTTCTTTTTTATGGACCTTGAAAAAAGTAGGTAGAGAGTAAAGAAGAAAGATGCAAAACACCACCCAGATTTGAAGCTCAAATGTGGCTGGAGGGGAAATGACCCATCATTCTCCCTGAAATGACTTATTCTAATTAGATTTGATCTAATTGTTCTCAAAAGGCAAAACAATAAACTCTGGATGGAAATTGCAAGTAGGTCAATCTACCTTGATGGAAGAAACCCTTCCTCTCCCTCCATTCCCCTCCCTCCCCAAAATTAGTACTATCCCTAAAGGGCTTGTTTCAGGAGGTAGGGGATCTCCCCTCCTACCCTCATGGGAGATCTTCAAATAATGGATGTATTGTAGTTGGAATTCTTACCAGGTGAACATTGAACTAGATGACAAATGAAATCTCTTCTATGTCTGAAACCCAGATGGTGGGCAATGGGTTTTCAAAGTGAGGCTGGAAGAACATGCATGTTGTGCTTCTTCTGAGATTTTGAAAAAAAATGTTGTCATTTGATATGGGTCTGTCTGTTCTCCCTAACAAGATTCAGCAGATTCTCCTAGATTCGGGGAGATTCACTTGGCATCCTCTACCTCTTCATAGATGACTTTCGTTGTGCCAAGAGGCATTAGAGGAGAAATGAAGCTGTTTGTATCTAGGGATTTGTGTGGGATATATGGTGTTTGGGAGATATAACCATGACCTTTTGAATGTTGTGGTAGTAATTGTGTTATAGAATTGATTTGCTCTACAACAAAGACATTGGTCCTTCTTGGAAGTTGAACCTATATCAATGCAGAGTACTATTGTAAAATTGGATGAAGAAAGATAAGAGTGGGAATCTTTGGCATTCTATTTATCTTGAAAGATTTCTTGAGAGGGATTGATACTTGGAAAGGAGGGAAAGGATAGAAGAGTCAAAATATAGAGAATCAGTCATCTGCAGCAAAAGATAAGGAGATGGCAACACTACCAAAAAAAACTGAAATGGGATTGATTAGATCATTGAGTCCAGTAGACAAGAGTAGGGTGATTGGAAATAGAATAAAATTGTCTCTAAAGAAAATGACCTGAGAGATAGAGATAAGTAAAATCCAGAAAGGGAGTGGACTTATCAAGTACTGTGCTTATAGAGTTGAAATCGATATAGCATATAGATTTGAAATTCATTTTTACTAAAGGAACACATAGAATTAATTTGTACAAATAAAAAAGTAAAAGGGTTTATGATATGGAAATATAAGAATGGAAGCTGGTAGGCAATGATTTGGTATAATTAACTTTATAAAAATATGCTTGTGCAACAAACTTTCAAAACATTGTGTTAATTATTTTTATTTTTTTAAATTAACCTATTACATTTGAATTTTTGCTAACTTAAAAAACTGATTTGGAATGCGTTTCTGGAAGATATCTATTTTATTAATTGCTTTAAACTTGGGCAACATTTTGAATGTTTAAAAAATTTTAAGTACATATTATCCTAATGAAAACTTTGATGAGATAGCAGATCTGTATGAAAGTCATATGTGCAAGTCTTTTGAACCTTTTGTAAGAAAAGTAAAGATAGTAAAATAAAATGTACTACGCCAGGAGCCACAGTGATTTGAGTCTTGGACCAGGAATCAGGAAGACCTGTGTTTAAATTCAGTCTCAAGTGCTTATTAGTTGTGTGATCCTGGTAAAATCAATTAACTTCTGTCTGTCTCAATTTCCTCTTCTGTAAAACAAAGATGGCCAGCCTTCTAGGAATGTTGCATAAGTACAAAATGAGATCTTTTAAAGTGCTTTGCAAACTGTAAGTGATTTACATAAATGATGGTTATGATAATGATGCTAATATGAGAATCAATTGAAAGGCAAGGATATGGTAGCCCTAAGAATAGGAGACTTTTTGTTCAGTTGCTTTTTCATTGTGTCTGATTCTTTATGACTCCATTTGGGGTTCTCTTGGCAGAGATATTGGAATGGTTTGACATTTCCTTCTCCACTCATTTTATAGATAAGGAAACTGAGACATACAGGTTTAAGTGACTTGCCCAGCATCACACAGCTAGTAAGTATCGGAGACCAGATTTGAATTCAGGAGTCTTCTTGACTCCAATCCTTGCCCCCTATCCAATGTACTACCTAGTTACACAGATAGAAGACTTGGGGAAGACACAATAAGTCTCTTAATATGAGTCTGTTTTGGTAAAATGAAAAGAATGTTGAATTTTTAGTCAAGGGTCCTGGTTTAATTTTCAGTGTTGCCATGTGGAAGCTGTGTGACTTTAGGTAATATGATTAACTAATTATTGAGAATTTATTATGTGTTTATGCTGTTGCTATAACTTTTGGGAATTCACAAAAAAGGAAACAGTACCTGTTCTCAAGAGTTTCCAATCCAGTGGGAGAGACAGGTGCATACATAAGTATATACTGAACAAATATAAATCAATTGAATGAAAATAAAGACAAAGTAATTAAATACAAAGTAGTTTTTGTGCCAGAGAGACTTTTAAGGCTTTCACTTCCTTACAAAAAGAGGGGATGGAGGGTAGTGGCCAATGGAAGGCGGAGGCTAGTGAATTCCTGAATGCAGGAGTTCTTAACTACAAGTGTTAAAGTCAATTGTGTATCTTTACTAAGTTTGAAACCCTAGGATCAGGAGGTCATGACTGGAGCAGGTTTAAATTTCCATGCCAAGGAGAATTGGATGAGGCTATAAGAAACTACAGTACTTCCAGCCTGGGAAAGATAGGGAAATATCTTAAAAAAAAAGAAAAGATTGGATTCAGTGATTTTAGCTTTAAAATGTCTTCCTTCTGTAAACATGTGGTCACATTCAAAAGAGGAGTAAATCTATATTTTTTCCACAGGCCCTTCTAAAATCAGTGAGTTCAAGACCCAAAAAGATGGATTTCCTCAATAGTCAGGAAAAACTTTCTTTCTTAAAATTATTTTTAATTTTATTTTTTTCTAGTAGAGCTGTCCAGCAGTGAAATAGACAGGCCCAGAATCTAGTGAACAAATTGTCTTTGACTGGAGGCATTTAAGCAGAGGCTGAATGGCATCTATCAGTATCTATCTCAAAGGGATTTCTCAGTGAGTGGAAGGTTAGACAAGACAGCTTCCAAGGCCCCTTATAATTCTATGATATTCTAGAGGGGTGTGTGTGTGTGTGTGTGTGTGTGTGTGTGTGTGTGTGTGTGTGTGACTAATAATGCAGGGAGGCTCTTCATATCCAAGCATATATTCATAGATGTAAGTGTGTATTAGGAAAGGTATTGGGGACTTTGATGAATCTATTGGTGATTCTATTTTCTTTCTCCTAAACTGTAACTTTTGATTATAGAGAGGCTGTTGGGATGAGCCTGTTCTTTGTAAGTTCATAGTAAAAATCATCAGGATAGGATTATTCTCCTTCTAATACTCCTTATCTAAGTTCTCGAACTTGGCTTTTCCCCTGAAACTCAGTATAATAAAAAGAATGAAAAATTTGGAGTTAGAATAATTGGCCTCAGGTTCAATATTGTTGCTTTCATATAATACCAATATGATTTTGAATGAATCAAGTTACCTTTTGGAGCTTGTTTATTTTCTTCATCTAAAAATGCACATATATGTATTTATTTACATATATGACATAATGAATGTGAAAGTAATTTAACTTAAAGCACTATTTGCTATAATAAAGTATTATCCTTATCTCCCTTAATGCTAGTTCTTTTTCCTCTCTTAATCACAAAAAGAAAATTCCATGACCCTTGTAATCTGAAGGTCTCTGAGTCATGAAAATACTTGATATCTCTGAATCTTTTTTGTTGTTTTTCCCTTCTATTTTCCCCGATGCACATTGTGGCTGTTCTTGTTGACAGTTGTTAGGTCCCACCTGGTCTCCAGGTGTCACTTGACATTTTCCTCCTGTGAACAGGAGGCAGGACAAGTGCTAGAACATGATACTGCCCAAGAGGCCGAGGTGGTACAAGTCACTGCTCATTGAGTGACAGAAAAGGAAAAGGAAGGAGAAAGGTATCCCAAGGTGACTGACACCTGCTTCAGTGTAAGAAACAGTCACTTAGAAACTCCCCATTCCTTGTTATTGACTTTTTCTAATTGTAGGTGACACAATTTTTTTCACACTATTATAATATTTGTAAATCTTTGAAATATCTTAACCCAAACTAATGATTATCTTCCACAAAGGTCTTCCTTCAAAATCTCATTGTTATGTGGAAGAGACCCTAGCCTATGCCAGAGGAGTTCAAGCCCCGATCAATTATCTGAAGATGAAATTTGAGTAAGGACCTAGCAATTTCTGCTACAACAATAATAATATTTATAACCTAAGAATAAATTATCTGTATGTTGTTCAGACTTTTTTCAGGCATATCTGACTCTTCATAACCCCATTTGGGATTTTCTTGACGTAGAGATTGAAATGATTTGTCATGTCCTTCTCTAGCTCATTTTAGAGATGAGGAAACTGAGCCAAACAGGAGTAAGTGACTTGTCCATGTTCACACAGTTATTAAGTGTCTGAGGACAGATTTGAACTCAGGTCATTCGGACTCCAGTCCTGGTGCACTGTGCATTGTGCCACCTAGCTGCCTTAGTAGCTGAGTGTAGTTGAGTACATAAGTAGAAGCTTGACCAATAGGTAATGAATTTTTAAGTACCAGGGTGACCCATGAAATAGTCAATATTTTTTAATGACTGTCAGTCCCATGTTCCTTCTTTTTGCATCTATAGTGATGGTAACAGCGTGTCAGACAAAGGACATTAAGGATCACACAAATTTTAGACCATCTACAAATAGTAATTTAACTGCCGATATTGAATGTACAATCTTTGTCTAAGTACTAAATTAATTCACATATTATTGTCAAATATGATGTAGCCACTCTGGAAGATAACAGAAGGTACAGAAAAGTTTCAGTGAAATAGAAGGATAGAGAGGTTCTCTCAGTGAAACAAACTTTGTGGAATTGGTTTTCTTGTATACCCAAAGGGAGTGAGAAACATCATTTCATGACATGCTTTGTCATCTTACCTTTTATGTTGAACACAGACCATCAGGAAGCTAGCTGGAGCCAATGCATCAAGTGAAAGCCTAGAGAAATTAATCTGATGCTTTGTGACCTCACCACAAAAGAGAATGACAAATAAAATGTTGGAGGAGATGATCCATGATCTATTGAAAGAATCCAAAGACTTGAAGGCTATTTATGAGTCTCACATAGCTATACAACTCTAAGAATAAAAGTTGAAAGGTCTTGGCATGGCAAACATTGAATGTTATCATTAAAATAAGATTAACTGTCTTTTAGGAGACAGGAAGTGACCAGTTTCAGATGTAGCATTTGTTTCAGAATTAGCTGCCTGGGTGTAGTTAGAATACTAACTGGTTAGAGCAAAGGTTAAAGTAAATATCAAATTAGAAAAAAAGGATGACTGTGAGAGGATGTTATTGCTTGCAATTAAGTAAGACCATCATGATCAGTTTAAACAAGCTGTGGACTGAAAAATGGGGTATGTATAAAAATAAAGACACTGGCTCCATTCCTCAGTTTTTTAATTGTGATGTTTATTTTATACCTTTCCTGTAATATAAAATATTACTGGGGGAGAACAGAAGGCCACAAGTAATATTATGTCAAAAAACATTATAAGACAAAGATCAAAAAACAAGTTTTCAGAGTTGATGTAATACTGAGCTTAGACAAATCATTCCAGAATCTTTGTAGATTGAATTAGGAGCAAAACAAATTGAAGTAAACTGTAAAAGATCTATAGGGTCTTTAAAAGTGATCTATTTTCATTTGCAAATCTTTGTAATATCTTAACCATAACATTTGAACCACCACCCCAGTACCTGATGAACTATGTGAGAAAGTAACAATGACAGTTAAGGTGAAATACATGAGGGTGACTGGAAAGGACTAAATGCATACAGAAGCAGTTTCTATAGGCAGTTATGCCATTTTTAAAAGCACTGAGAAATCAATTTTCAAGACATCTCAAGGGATAATTTGAAAAGAATAGAAATATAGTATTCTAAAGGAAAACATTAAAAACAACAAATGTTAAAATAAAAGAACTAATATTTGTATAACACTTTAGGTTCACAAAACATGCTACAAATATTATATCATTTGACTCTCAAAATAATTCTATGAGGTGGTTGCTTTTTTTTTAGGTTTTTGCATGGAAGATGGGGTTAAGTGGCTTGCCCAAGGCCATACAGCTAGGTAATTATTAAGTGTCTGAGGCCGGATTTGAACTCAGGTACTCCTGACTCCAGGGCCGGTGCTCTATCCACTGCGCCACCTAGCTGCCCCCATGGTGGTTTCTTTTAATATCCTCATTTTACAGATGAGGAAACTGAGGCAGACAGAGGTCACATGACTTGTCCAGTATCACATAGTTAGGAAGTTTCTGAGACTGGTTTTGAATAGAGATCTTCCTAACTCCAGGTTCAGTTTCCTAACCAAGCTTGCTTTTCTCATCTTTATAAAATCTTTATGAGAATGAACTAAACATATATTGTGGGTATCCTTGATGAAGATATGAGAAGGTAACAGTCATGTTTTCAGAAATGATTTTCCCTAGGAAGCAACAGCTTTACAATCAGTCATATAGCAGACTGGGAAATATAGAGAATATGAGATCCTGCTAAGTCTATTTATAAATTTTTTTTAAAAAAAGCTTTTGATTTGATAAAGCAAAAATCAGAAGACCTTTTTATATGTCTCCCCCCATTCACAAAAATGGTACAAAAAAAGACACATGTAATTACAGAGACAACTTTATTTAAAGATAGACTGAGTAATGTCATCAAGGTATATATTACGAACAAAAGAAGAGAGAAAGACGAATACTCAATATATTTACCAGGGTTATAGAAAATGCCCTTATTTAGCTCAAAGAGAAGGAAATTGTGCACAAATTCTTGTTATGTAGTTGATGTGATTTTGTATCAGGTCTTTGAATGCAATTAAATCTTCTTTGTGGAATGTGAAAAAAATAGGATTAGTCTAATTTTCCACACTGAAAGAACGAAGGGGAAGAAAGATGATTGTTTTCTTCTTCTTGTTCAGTTGTTTTCAGTTGTATATGACTCTTTATGACTTCATTTGGGGTTTTCTTGGTAGAGATACTGGAGTAGATTGCCATTTCCTACTCTAGCTCATTTTCAGATGAGGAAACTGAGGCAAATGGGGTTAAGTGATTTACCCAAGGTAAATATCTGAGATCAAATTTGAGCTTAGGAAGATGAGTCTTCTTAACTGCAGGTTTGGAACCACTTAACTGCCTTTTGTTTTCTTGACTATGACATATATGGATAGCCTTTGAATTCGTTCATTGCATCAATACCTTGGATTGGTCCTGGGGAGGATAGTCAACCAGCTACAGAGTGATTTAAGAGAATATTAGGCTGGTTTACTTTTAAGACATTATGCAAACTAATATCCCAAACTAATTAGTACCTCAGAAGTCCATCTTTTTGACACCAAAACTTTCCCAGTGTTGCTATGTGGCTATGAATCATGGAATACCACAGGATCTGAAAAATGGAAAGTGTAAGCAAACCAGAGGTCGGTGGAAAGATGTATGGTGGGTGTAAGTTGCAGCAGATTGCCAACAATCATTTGTGTGAAAGATGTGGTAGAAAATACATTATTGAGAACTCAGATTGACTGGGCAAAAAGGGTGGTCCAGTCACGTTGTGAGAATGAGAGGTGATTGATGGATTGGCCAAATGGTACTTTTATTACCTCTGAGATACTAAAAGATTCAAATGAAGACTAGGGTCACCAGAGTACAATGGATAAAAAGTCAGTATCAAAATCAGAAATACTTGGGTAGAAGTCTTGACTCAGACACAAACTTGTTTTGCTTCCCCCATCAAAATGCTTTCTTTCCTGGGCAACCCTCAAACATTATGAGTTATTTAAGCCTTTAAATTTCAGAAAGGTGACAATTGACATTGATAGAGGGAGTTGCCTCACCAGCAATTCCCTATGTCAATAAAGTCAGCTTCAGTCCTATCCCTATCCTAAAAGGAAACCAGCAGAGGATTAAGTGGATTATCTATTTATGGAAAGACAGAGATTAAAAAAAGCACACAAGATCAGAAAACTTAGAAAGTTTGCAATATGTATCTGCAAAAGAATTGCCTACATTAATGAAAATGTATCCATCAGGTTTGAAGACAAAATATTTGTCATAGGAGGACAAACATGCAGAACAACTCAAAGTTATTATCCCAAATAATTTGTAAGAAAAGGGAGCTAGTATAGAAACCTTGGACCTAAACCCTTTTCACTGTTATAAGGCTACAAGAGGAAAGTGTAAAGGAGGTTGCTGTCAACCTAGAGCTAAGAAATAAATCTTGGAACTTTCTACTTCCCATTGGTCTTGAAAAACCTAGGTAGAGAAGTCAGTGCTTGCTTGTCACTCTCATGTGAATGTGGTCCCATTGGTTGCTCAAAGCATCTGTGCATTTCAGACACTTTGCAAGGAAAGTTAGTTGCTTTTGAAGAGCTATGATCTCTGTTCAAATCAACCCACTTGCTAATTTGAGGTCTCCATTCCTCCTAGGTCTCCACTAGCTTCCAAGTTTTACCCAGGTCCACAAGAAAATACTAAATGGTCAGTTATCTAAGGACTGGCAAAGTGAGGTTACCCTTAGACAGATGTATTACATTTTGCATTTGCCCCGCAAAATCTCTGAGAATGTGGGAGCTTCTCTACCTTTCCAGGATTTCCCTTCCTGCTTCTATTCTCAAAGCAAATATAAATTTGGATGAAGAATAGTTAACACTCCTCCCACCATTTGTTCAATTTTATTTTCATTTGCATTTGAAGATATTGATGATGTCAAACCCACTTGAACACATACAGATACAGTTAGGGCACTAGCTTTAGACTGCAAGATAGGTCTGTAATTGCATTTGGGTTATTTGTGGGTATTATGCCATTGAGAAAAGTATGGGACCTAACTGGGTGTCTCATCTCTCAGGATCTTTTCAGTTTTCAAAGGAGGAGTTAAACCAGTTTGAAGATTTGGTAATGCCTGCTGTTGCTCTGGTGTTTCTAGAAGCTATTTTACATTATTAAACTGCTGCCTTGAATGGTTTCTTTTTGAGAATCAGGGTTTTGGCATGCCCCTTTATTGGCTGACTGAACTTTCAATCTAAATCAATCAACTTGATGATAGTATAATAGCCATCAAATTAAAAACCAACACTGGTTGGTTGTTGCATATTAATTTACCAGGCAACTAGTCACATTAATGGAAGGAAGGAAAAGGGAACACTATCCTCCTTTTATAATAAATTTCAATAGATCTTTCTAATTTATCTTATGATAATTTCTGTGTTATTGGTACCAAATTACTGCACATCATTCTGATAGAAGTTGGAATATTTGTACTATGCTTTAGTGCATAATTAAGTGAATAGATAATAAATGAGTATATATGAGCTCAGAACTCAGAAGTCCTTGAAAAATTCCCCATTTGCCTCCTAAGCCTGGTACCACAGACAATCATCTTCCTCATTTCTATCATTTTCTTCATGAGAATTTGAGGGCTAATGTTTCAGTTGTATTCTCAGTATAATTTTAGGGACAGAATTGTGTGGGTGGAGAAGAAGGATAGTATAGAAAAGTGTCATCCTCATGTTCCAAGTTTCAATTTGGTAAAAATGTGAGAAGAAAGAAAAAGGAGAAAGAGAGAGAGAGAGAGAGAGAGAGAGAGAGAGAGAGAGAGAGAGAGAGAGAGAGAGAGAGAAATTGATTCAGACACAGAGAGATAGAGAGGGACAGAGACAGAGACAGACAGAGATGAAGAGGCAGAGAGAAAAAGAGAGAGTCAGAAAGGTGAGAGGTACAAAGAGAGAACAGAGGGGGAGAGATGAGAGGAGAAGAGAAAAAAGAGGAGAGAAGAGGAAACAGAAGAGAAGGCAGCATGAAGAGAGGAGAGAAAGACTAAAGAGAGTAGGGAGAAAGAGGAAAGGGGACAGGGGAAAGAGAGAAGGAGAGGAAGGAATGGGGAAAGGAAGAGAGAGGAGGAGGAAAGGAGGAAAAGAAGAGAGGAGAGGAGGGAAGGAGAAAGGAAAGGGAAAGAGGAAGGGGAGAGATTGGAAGAGGAGAAGAAAAAGGGGAGGAAGGAAAGAAGATAGGAGAGAAAAAAGAAAGAATGGGGAAAGAGGAAGAGAAGAGGGGGAGGAGCGAAGGAAGAAGGGAAGAGAAAAGAGCCTAGAAAGAGGAGAGGAGGAAAAGGGGAAAAAAGAGGCAAAAAACAAAAAAGAGAAGGAAAAAAAAATTGGAGAAAGAAGCTACCAGAAGAGCTGGGAGCTGTCACTGCACATCACTTAGATTCTCATTAGCGGCACATACACTCTGTATCAGTTTAAAGGCTGTTGGTAGGAGGACAATATCTGGTGCTAAATATATTTTGATAGGTATTTTTAGAGGGTTTTCTGTAAGGAGGCCACCCTAATGCATGAGTTCCCCGGGCAGCAAAAGATCGAGGAAAGCACCCCAGTTACCTCCCAGAGCATTGCTTCTCCTGACGTTGGGAATGAGGGGGAGGTGGTAATGCAGCCCTCAGGGCCCCAGCCCTATTTAAATATCTCGTGGTGATATTATAATAACACTTTGTATTTATATCACATCTACATGCTAGCGGAGCCCAGAAAAATTCTACAGACATTACTCATCGCCCACCCTAGGAGGAGGGAAGGACAAAGAGAGGAAGCAACAAGGTTCCCCATTATGCAGCTAGGGAGACTGAGGCTTAATGACTGAGTACCATCCAGCAAGGTGGTATATAGACTTGCTGGCATTTTAATGCTGTAGATCAGAGACCTGCTCTCCCTTAGTCAAGGGTCCTTTGCGCTCTCCTTTTATTATTTGGCTTTCATTTATTATTGGTTTGATTACTGGTTGTAATGTACCCATGTTTCTACACTCTCCTCTTCATCTAAGTTGTCCAATGAATTCCCTCTACCTGGCTAGGCTGCTGTTTGCAATATCTCATTTTCCTCTAACAAAAATAAAATATTCCCATCAGATTCCCTTCCCCTGGATCTTAGGAGAGCAATCCCAGCACAAAAATGAAAGCATGATTGTATCTTCTATTGTAAGGAAAGATGGACAAAGAGCTCAGTTTGCAAAACATTGTGATAATAAAAAGAATTGCTTGCATGCAAACAGTGGTTTAGTGTTTACAAAGCACTTCCTTCACAAGAACTCTATGTTATGGGGTTAGGTGGTGTGATTATTATTATGTCACATTGTATAGATAAGAAAACTGGGAACTCAGAGAGAGAGAGAAAATCACTTGCCTAATATTACAGAGGTGGTAAATGTCAGAAGTACGATTTGAACTCAGGTCTTCTGACTTCAAGCCTGTTATTCTTTCCATGTCATCACACTGTTTTATTCATGCCAGTATTCTCATGCTTGCACTCTGATGAAAATTCCATTCCCTATGGCAGGGGCTTGAAAAGTGGGGGCCTCATACCCTTAATGGGCCCCTGTGTGATTCCAAAGCAACTGTAGCATAACCAAATCAGATAATGAAAAGATGAGGTTCCTCCCATTTTTTCATTGATCCTCAAACACTGACTTTTTCTTAGTATCTCCAGTGCTTAGTGTAGCACATAGTATTACACCTATAGGCACAGCTGTAGCTCCAATAATACCCAGTACTTAAGGTGGGGGGAATGTGTTCATTCCATCCTTTTCTGCCATTAATCTCCCATGATTGTCAAACTTATAAACCTTCCACTTTTAGTCCATAGAGTGACTCCTCAGGGTAGGAAAGATACCTAATGCAGAACCCAGTCAGTCACAACTTCCTCCTGCTCTAGATTATCTCATGATTATGGCAGGTATCACTCAGAAGATTCTGCCTTCCTGAGAAGTGCCTATCCCACTCTAGCCCCTTTCATTTTCTGTGAACATGGTGATTTGCATAACCTGAGCACATAATCAATTAGTCAATAAACATTTATTAAGCTACTAAGTGCTAAGTACTAGGAATGCAAAGAAAGGTAAAATAGCATTGGAAAGGTATTGGGGAGACAACATGCACCAACAAACTATATGCAGGATAAATGGGAAATTATCAACAGAGACAAGGTACAAAAATTAAAATAGATTGGGAAAGAAAGGCTTCCTCTACAGGAGAGAGTTTAGCTGCAACCTGAAGGAGGCCTAGGAGGAAGGTAGGAGAGGGACATGAAGAAGGAGAACATTCATGAGGGACAGCCCAATGACAATGTCCAAAGTCAGGAGGTGGAGCATCTTGCCTTGTTGCAGTCTGGGTCATAGATCTCATTATTATTATCCTTTACCCCATTATATTACCCCTTTACCCCAATCCCACACTTTTTTTAGACTTCACAACTTCTGTAAAGTGTACCACCATCTGTCTAACCATCTATGTTTGAAACCTTGGTGTAATGTCTTTCTCTCACCTCATATACCAGAAGTTTTCCTGAAGTGGCTTACCCTGGTCTACATCTGAGGCATTGACTATGATTTATCTCTGTATCTCCTTCATTGCCTAGTGTGGTACCTGTCCTATAGTGGCTGCTTGATAAATATATTTGAATTGATGACAGTCTGTTTTCATTTCTCAATGTGGTTTTGGTTTGGATTTTTTTTTGTGTGATTATGTATCAAACCAGACATCTAGCTGATGCTCAGTTTCCTAAGTCACATCTACATATATATTCTCCAGACATGTTTCCATTTGAAATCATTCATCCCTTAATTCACCACTTATTAAACTCCTTTACCTTTTAAAAGCACTCAGCTTGAATTATTTTGTATAATAGTTATTGCTCTTTTCCCTCCTCCTCCTCTTCCCTCCTTCTCCTTCTCCTCCTTCTTCTTCTTCTTCTTCTTCTTCTTCTTCTTCTTCTTCTTCTTCTTCTTCTACTCCTCCTCCTCTCCTCCTCCTTCTTCTCCTTCTCCTTCTCCTTCTCCTTCTTCTTCTTCTGCTTCTGCTTCTTCTTCTCCTCCTCCTCCTCTCCTCCCCTTCTTCTCCTTCTTCTCCTTCTTCTTCTTCTTCTTCTTCTTCTTCTTCTTCTCCTTCTTTTTCTTCTTCTACTCCTCCTCCTCCTTCTCCTTCTCTTTCTTCTTCTTCTTTTCTTCTTCTTCTTCTTCTTCTTCTTCTTCTTCTACTCCTCCTCCTCTCCTCCTCCTTCTTCTCCTTCTCCTTCTTCCTGTTCTCTTTCTCCTTCTTCCTTCTTCTTCCTTTTCTTCCTCCTCTTCCTTCTTCTCCTTCTCCTTCTTCCTCCTTCTTCTTCTTCTTCTTCTCCTTCTTTTTCTTCTTCTACTCCTCCTCCTCCTCCTTCTCTTTCTTCTTCTTCTTCTTCTTCTTCTTCTTTTCTTTCTTCTCCTTCTCCTTCTCCTCCTTCTTCTTTCTTCTTTTCCTCTTTTTTCTTCTTCCTCTCCTCAACCTGCTCCTGCTCCTCCTCTTTCTTCTTCTTCTTTTTTCTTTGTCATCTTTGTTGTCATCTTCTTCTTCTTCCTAGAATTCATGTCATACTTTCTATGTGCTGGACACTAAGAATTTTACAAAGTTCTCATTTGATCTTTACACTACCCTTTGAGGTAGATATTATTATCCATTTTACAATTGAGGAAACTGAGTTAAACAGAGCTTAAATGGCTTGAACAGGACCACATAGCTAATAAGTATCTGAGGCTGCATTTGAACTCACATCTTCCAGGCTCAACATAGATTCTAGTGTGCTACCTAACTGCCTAATACAATGCCTAACTATTTTATCTACCTCTGACTACTCACTAAATTTGTATTGTGTTGAACTGAATGTCTTGTGTTAAAGTACTGTATTAGGAATTATGAGAGAAAGAAAGATAGCTAAGATTCAGTTCCAGCCTCCAAAGGGTTTGTAGGCCAGCATGAGAGATAAGATGCTTCAAGGACCTGTGATCTAGAATTGTGTGTATAATCAATTATACCTTCATACCTGTATGCATGAGATGCTATGGTCAAAAACATCTATCACCTGTTGGTCAACCATCTGTTGAGGAAGTCAAGTCTATAAGCAGTGTGCCAGGCCCTCTACTAAGTCTTGGGGATGCAAAGATAGGCAAAAAGAATGAGCCTATCTGAACATAGTATGGAGAATGATTTCAATAGGCAGAGAGAGAGCTAGAGGATGGGAATTGTAGACCTAGGGAATGGCATATCCAAATACCCAAAGGGAAGAAAAGGATAAGATACATTCCAGAAGTAGTCTAACTTGGCAGGATCGTCAAGAACATGAAGGGAAAAAGAATGAGTTAGGGCTGGAAGGTAGGCTGTAGCCAGATTGTGGAGGGCTTTAAATGCTCAGCTAATGAGTTGATATTTCTATAGAAAATGGGAAATTACTGAAGTTTGTGGGGCAGGGAGTAATGTACTCAGAGTTGTTCAATAGGATGATGATTCTGATGGTGGTGTGTAGGATGGATAGACATTGGGTGAAACTGGAGGTGGGGACCAGCCAGAAGGCCTTCTGCAGTATTCCTGGAGATGTGTAATGATGTCCTGAAGTAGGGGTGGTGGCAATGAGAATATGAAGGAGAAGGTGAGTGGGAGAGATTGTGGAGGTAGAATCAAACAAGATTTGGGAACTAATTCATGAAGGGATTCATGCTTTATGTATGGATTGGAGCAGATGTCCTTCAAGGTCCCTTCCAACTCTCATTATAGAGTATTATGCTTTTGAAATTTTTTCTCAGTAGGGGTAGGATTGGGATGGATTGGTATAAGCACAGTATTCCACTGGATCCATATGCCATCTCTTTCCAGCTTGCCAGTGCCTTCTGAAGTTTGATTTGTAGCCTCTGCAAGTCATCAGCATGCTATCATGAAGCATTGGAGATGAAAGGATCTATACAAGAACTAATATTACAAAGCAGAATTTGGAGAGAGGTTTGGCTTAGGTAGTGAATGGGCTCAAGATCATTCCATATGAGGACTGATTAATGATACTTTCCTTGGAGGAAACTTTGGTGGGAGACTTGATAAATGGCTATAGAAAGCTTCCATGTGGAAGAGGGATTCAACTAAGCAGTTAGATGGCAGTGAGTAGGCTATTGAACTTAGAATCAGAAAGTCCCAAGTTTAAATTCAGTCTCAGACACTTGTTTATATGGGCAAGTCTTTTAATAACTGTGCCTCAATTTCCTCCTCTGTAAAGTGCATCCAATATTAGCATTTCTCAAGGTTATTGTGAAGATAATGTAGGAAATATTTATAAAGTACTTTGCAGATCTTTTGGCATTATAGTTTCAGAAAGACAGATTCAAACTTGTTATAAAGAAAAAAGTTTCCCAACAATAAAGGTTATCCAAAAACTGTATCTAGATCACAAGATCATGGGATCATAGATTTTGAGCTGGATGAGTTCTTAGAGGTCAGGGAGTCCAATTCCCTTATTTTACAGATGGGGAAGGAGTCAAATGACTTGTCATGGATCACACTGAATTAGGAAATATACAAGGTGGGATTTGGACCTGGGTCTTTTTTACTTCATATTCAGTACTCTATTTACTTCACTATAGTTTCCACTGACTAGAGGTTTGCAAACCAAGATTAAATCATCCCTTGTCATGTATAAAGGGATTCATATTTGGGCAAGAATTGAATAAGTTGGTTTCTGAGTTTCCTCTCAATCCTGAAAGTCTGAGATACTATGTCTATACATATATAAAACTGATAGGAACCAGGAAAATAAGTTAGCTTATGACTCAGGCAATCAGGGGAAGTGGGAGCTGATTTTAACATTGAAGGACACATAGGACTACAAAAGGAAAATAATGTGCTATGTAGTACTCCAGCTATTAGGGAGCATTGGGCAAAGAGGTAGAGGTTTGCAAGCATCAAGCATGGGATGTTGAGTGGGCACAAAGAATAGTTCACTTTTTCTGATGGAATAGAGGTAGTGGGAGATAAGACTAGAATTTTTTTGGAGAGGACTTTGAATGTCAAACTAAAATGTTTAGGCATTGTTTGGTAGCCATTTTTGGAATCATTGAAATGGAAGTCTGTCAGAATCTCACAAAGGGATGAATGAGGGCATAAAGGAAAGGGCAATGCTAAACTTTTTTTGACATATATAAAACATAATGTGATGATCATTGTATATATTTACCAAGATAGAATTAATGATAATGAGACTGATTTAGATATTCATTTTTCCAGTGATAGAGAACTATCTCATCATTTAAATAGAGTTTTTCACACACACACACACACACACACACATATACACACAGTGGCACATACACATATGAATACATTTATGTCTGTATTATAAATATAATCTAAAGTTAAGTATAAATTTGCCAGTGTGAAATGTGATAATGTGACCACACTACAATGTACATTTTCCTAAAGCTAGAAGATTGTAAATGTGATGAATGGAAAATGCAGTGGAGAAGGCTGGGGTGAGAGTGAGTGGAGGGTTAAAGGGAGTGGGAGAAGAGGAGGGTGATAGTCTAAGGGGCACAGGCAAGAAGGAGCTAAGCCTAAGATACTCTAAATCTGAATTTCATATGCTGAGTCTCTGCTTCCACTTTGTTATACTCCCATGGTGTGACTGGGAAGAATGAGTCTGCAGCAGGCTCATCTTCCATTTCCTTCCATGTTTTTATTCTCCTCTTATGCTTGGGCCAACTAGACCCCATGGAGGAGTTAAGTTGGAAGAGGTGCCTGTGGGGATCCCCATGTTTCCCTTTCTCCTCCTCCCTTCACCCCAAGGTCTCATCTGAAATAGCCAAGTGGGGAGAGAAGAGTTCCATGACTGCTTATATTACTTGAATGAGCTGGGAGACACTGGCTACCACCCTTCCAGTAGGTAGAGGACTACCAGACCTTACCATCTGCCCTGCCAATGAATTTGAAAGTCTTTTGGGACTTACCATTTGCCATCTTAAAAAACTCTTCTCTTTCCCTACCATTATGACATTAGGACTTCTAAGCCTTATCATTTGACCAGGAGTTGAATTCTCTAACATGTGTTGTCTTCCTTCAATCAAGAGCAAACTGTTTGAGATGAGGTGCTATCTTAATTTATCTATTTGTGCCCTCAGTTCTCAGCACAGTATTTGGCTTATTACTTATAAAAAGCAAGTGCTTAATAATTGTTTCTTTTAACTTAAGCATTTATTCATTCATTCATTCATTCACTTATCATCAGGCATCTAAATGATAACATAATAAATGTAGAAAACACTATGACAATTCCTTGCTCAGTAGATGCTTAGTTAACATTTATTGAATGAATAAACTTTTACTTATGATTTTGTCATTCTTTATAAGGATTTAGTGTGATCTATGACTCAGGGGGGGCTCCCTGCTCAGAAAAGGGACTACAGCTCTAGACTACAAAGTCTAGGTTTGTTCCTGGATGGAGTTTGACTTCTAAAGTTTATGTATGGTTCATTTCCAGGGTTTCCCCTAAAAGAAATGAAGAGATACATTTGAGTAAGTTACTCACTGTACCAAAGTGAGTAGATAACAGGTCTAGTCTATTTATTTATTTCCTCTACCACAAAAGGAATGCTTAAAAAGGAAAAAGACTCATAAGCACACATTATCAAATACTTAAAATGCGACACAATAAACTTCCATGCGGTAAAGACTCCTGGGAGATTTGTGGCATTGCTGAACAGATAATTTATGTTCACCTCAAATCTATATTATCTGCATTATTCAAAAAGTCATGATCTCCTGGCCAGTCCAATATTGCTTGGGCTTTCTTGATTCTTTCAGCCAGGTGGTCTCCAAGCAGTGTTCATCTTCTGCAAAAAGCGCCCTTGTAGGTCTGGCCTCAATAACTATGAACATCTTGAATTCAGGAGGCATCTGTTAAGGTTAGAGATACTTGTTTCCAGATGTCATTGTTTGCGACCTGTGCTCAGGGGAAGAATAAGAAAGAATAGGTGAACTGGGACTTGTGGTTTTGTCTGAGGTTCACCTAGATAACCATATATTGATTGCTATTACCAGATGTCTAATTTTGGCCCTATGACTTGAGAGGAAGTGGGAGGGACAGAAAGACATCTCCCCGCCCCCCAATTTTGGTACAAGTCTAGGGAGAGGTGATTTGGATTTGTCTCAGAAAAATGCTAGCCCACCCACAGAAGGGTGTAGAACTTTTCCACATGGCTCACACAAGACTGAGTTGGTACTCAGCAAGCAATAGTCTTCAAAATAACTCTAGTTATTTTGAGAAACCAAGAACTACTAGCTTGGATATGTCCTTTAGCAAGAGGCCAGAGCATAGGCCCATCTTCACACATGTTCCATAGGTTGCTGCTTTTTCACTATTCCCCCCACCACATACACACATTTCAGTAAATTCTAAATACTTATCTAACATTTTAAGTGCATTCTTAATATTTTAAGTGTATTCCTTACAACACCCAGTATGGCAAGGTTTTTATATACATGCATATATATATATATATATATATATATATATATATATATATATATGTGTGTGTGTGTGTGTGTGTGTGTGTGTATAGATGGATAGATAGGTAGGTAGATAGGTAGATATATATATATATATATATAGAGAGAGAGAGAGATAGATAGATAGATAGATAGATAGATAGATAGATAGATAAATACACACACATTTAGAATACCAGTTTCTCAAAGTCAGCGATGGGGTGTTTTTTTGCATCTGTCTTTATTCTACAAACGCTGAGTGCCTACTATGTACCAAGTGCTTTACTAGTCATTGGAAATACAAAGACAAGAACAAAAAAAGAGTCAATGCCCTCAAGAAGCTTACATTCCATGTTAGGGGAGGTATATACACATAACTATAAAATATCTACAAAGTTTGAAGTCACATGGAGCAGGACATGTTTTTGCATGGGGGGATCAGTAAAACTTTTGTATATCCTGGGTCTAGAATAATATCTTAGACAAAGTAGACATTTAAAAAATTATTTAATTGCTTTTTGAATTTTATAATTCCCCCCATCTCTCTTCCCTCCTCCCACACCCCACAGAAGGCAGTCTGATAGTCTTTACATTGTTTCAGTGCTATACATTGATCAAAATTGAATGTGTCGAGAGAGAAATCATATCTTAAGGAAAAAATAAAATATAGGAGATAGCAAAATTACATAATAATATGCTTTTTTTTTAAAAAAAAAAAGGTACTAGTCTTTGGTCTTTGTTTAAACTCCACAATTCTTTCTTTGGATACAGATGGTATTCTCCATTGCATATACTCCAAAATTGACCCTTATTGTTGCCCAAAGTAGACATTTAATAAATAGTAATTGGATTGAATTGGATGGCAAATATTATTAATGCCATTTTTATACATGAGGAGACTGAGATTTGCCCACTGTCACAATGCTAGTAAAAGTCAAAAGTGGAATTCAAACCCAGATTTCCTTATTCCAAGTCCAGTGTTCTTTCTACTGTAGCATCCTAACTTTTGTTTACTTAGCACTGTGTTAGACCTTGGGAAAGTTGAGCTAAGCCATAGTCTGCCCTCAGAGAGCTCACAATCTGGAAGGGGGGAAGGCTTAACATATATGAAAATAGCTATAATCCTAAATTAGACAGGATAAATATGGCAATATGACTAAGAAGAAAAGGTCATTTCTAATTGGGGGAACAGGAACAGTTTCCTTGCATAATAATTGATTTGGGCTTTAAAGGATGGATAGGTATTGAAAAAGTAAGGAGTGGAGTAGGGTAAATTTTCCACTCATAAGGAATAATATGAACAAAATCAGAGCTGGGAAATTATGGGGTATAGACGGGGACAGAAAACAGTGTCTACAATGTAGAATTTATGGAGACAAGTAGTCTAAGAAAAGTCTGAA
Source organism: Macrotis lagotis (assembly GCF_037893015.1). Lineage (NCBI taxonomy): Eukaryota > Metazoa > Chordata > Mammalia > Peramelemorphia > Peramelidae > Macrotis > Macrotis lagotis. The sequence continues at coordinate 76,239,124 of NC_133659.1, forward strand.
AAAGATAAGATGGAAGATATAGCTGTCTGTCGCATAACAGATTTGGATTTAAGCCAGCTACATTCCAGTCTTTGAAGTAGAAAATGGCAAACCAATCCAGTATCTCTGCCAAGAAAACTCAGATGGGGTCACAAGGAGTCAGACATGACTGAAACAGCTGCATAACGAAATTCAAACCCTGTCTTGCTTCCTATTGGCTATGTGATGTGGGCAGGATGGTTAATGTCTTAAGTATTCCCTCTCTAGGAATAATGTCTGCTTTTAGTAATAAGAATATTAGATTGCAAAATAGTTGCTGATCTGAATGGATATGAATGAATGTAGGAATGAATGGATAAATGGATGGATGGATGGATGGATGGATGGATGGATGGATGAATGGATGGATGGATGAATGAGGATTTATAAAGCATTTAAGATGTACTAAGCCCTCAGGATATGAAAACAGGAAAAAAACCTCAGAAGGAACTATAAGGTGGTTCTGAAACTTAGAGTGGTGAGTCTAAAAGAGGGAGCAGTCAGCAAAGGAATTAGCTTTGGGAAAAGGCCATCATCACTGTGGCAATTATGAAGTCATGACTGACATTGGGAAAAAAAGTTTTTGTAGATTCAGATCAAATAACAAACTTTTATTAATAATTTACTATGTGTCAGATACTTCACTATGTGCTTGAAATAAAAAGGCAATAAAGTCCCTGTTCTCAATGATCTCACCATCCACTATTTACCATCAAGAAAAATACAGAATAAATTGGAGAATTATTTCAGATGGAAGGTGCTAGAAGAATGGCTTCTTGTATAAAGAGGGTTTTTAGCCAAGACTTGAAGAACACCAGGATATGGTGAGGAGAGAGAACATTTCAGGTCTGGGGGACAGCCAGTGGGAATGCACAGAATTAGGGGATAGAATGTTTTATGTTAGGAGTAACTAGGTCAATGTCTCTAAATCACAGAGTACATAGAAGGGAGTGGAGGGTAAAGTAGAAGGGCGCCAAATTGAGAAAGGTTCTCAAAGTCAAGTAGGATGTCATATTTGATCCTGGTAATAATAGGGAGCCACTGAAGATTATTAAGCAAAGGAGTGATGTGGTCAGCTCTATCCCTTTGATAGCTGATTGGAACATGATCTGAAATAGAAAAGGCACAAAACAGACTATTGCAATAGTCACAGCATAAGCTGATCATGGCCTGCATCAGGGTGGTGGCATCATCAGAGAAGGAAAATGGGACATATATGAGATATTAAAAGGGTACAATTCACAGAACCTGGCAACAGATTGACTTTGGAGGAGTCTGGGGGGGGACTGGGGTGAGATAGACTGAAGGACTCAGGAAGACACTTAGGTTTCAAGCCTGGATAAAATGAGAGATGACTGTGATGTTGACTGAAATGAAGAAAATTAAGAAAAAAAAGAGGGGAGAAAATTGAGTTTGGGTTTGTATATGTTAAGTTTAAGAAAATATCTATGAGATATCCAATTTGAGATGTCCCATAGACTGTTGATCTTGACCAGATAGACTTGAGAGTTATCTGAATAGAGATGATAATTGAATCCATAGGATCTGATGAGAGAAAAATAAAGGAAAACAAAATAAAGGGAAGATAAGGGTAATGTATACATTAAATACTAAGTGCCAAAGATCTGATTAGGTATCAAGAATACAAATGCAAATTACTAAACAAGCCTTCCTTTCAAAATGGTGCTTGAACTGTGTCCAGAAAGAAGGGATTCTAGGAAGCCTGGGGAGGAGGGAATGCATTTCAGGCCTGGGACAGTCTGTACAAAGATGTTGAGATAGGAGGCATGGTTCCCTGTGTGAGGAACAAAAGGAGGACAGTTTGGTTTATTGCAAAAAAGCTTGAGATGCCAAAAGAAGAATTTGTTTCCAATCCTAGAGGTAATAGAAAATCACTATAGTTTATTGAGTAGAGGAATGAAATTGTCATTTTTACTCTTAAGGAAAATCTCTTTGACAGCTGAATGGAGAGTGGATTACAGAAGGGAGAGATAGAAGGCACTGTGACTAATAAGGAGGCCATTGCAGTAATCTAGGTAAGAGGCCATGAGGGATTGTACTATGGTGATGGCAGTGTGAGAGAAGAGATCACCTGTAAGAATGTGGGGGTAGAAACTACAAGATTTGGCAACCAATTGCATATGTGGAGGGAAAGTGAGAAATAAAGAAAGATACTATGTTTACCATCCAAAGAAGGCTGCTATCTTCAACAGAAGTAGAGAAGTTTAGAAAAGGTGAGTTTTGGGGGGAAAGAAAATGGTGTCTGTTTTGAATATGTTATGTCTCAAGATGACTTTTCTGGTAAAATTTGTTTGTGCTTAAAGGGGATGCAGCCCAAATAACCCTTCTTCTTCCTCTCACCTTTCTTACTAGCCCTCAATCATAATTTTGTCCAACCCATTGGAACTGTACCATAACTCAACCCACAGACTTTATTATTTATCCTTTTTTGAGTGCCAAAGATTTGTTAGGCCATGTATTTAACACAGACATGTACCCTGCCCTCCTAGAACACAATCTTAATATTTCCTACTGATTTAGATAATGCCTTGGTTTTTTGGGGGGTTTGTGTGCAGATGTAAGGGTTTTTTTCCCTTTATGTAGCTCTGCACAGAAAACATTTCTAAAATGGTTTGCTGAGAACATTGCTATATGATTATTATGATTTTTATTCTTTTTTGATAGAATAATAGTAAAAAGATGGAGCCAACCCACAGACTTGTTTATGGGATGTTTTTCCTTTCTATGTTCCTAGGTCCATGACAAAACATGGGGGGGGTAATCTTGGATTCTATCCAAATTCTATTGTATAATCATGTCAAATATAACAGTTCATATTTGCATAGGGCCATACTATAAAAGATGCAGTTATTCCTCCCATCACCGTCCTTAGCAGTATACATGGGCTGTATCTTCTCTATTTTAGGGTTGGTAAAGTGAGCACAGAAAGTTCACATAATATTTTCTTTTCTTTTGGTATTCATAGCAGAACTGCAAGATTGAGGGATATTCTTATAGCTGCCTGAGCTGATATGAGGAGCATCTGGGTGGTGGTCCCTTCTACCATAATCCTTTCATTGTAGTAGATAGCCTTCATGTGCTGCCATGGCTGAAAAAAATAATAATTGCCTTAAAACTTAGGATAATCCTTAGACAAAAGCATCTAGAATCTAACCAGGCTTATGCCTGAAGTCTTTTTAGATTGATTAGATCTGATAAAGCTTGTGATTCATTCTGCACTCTAGGGTCTTTTCCATGTCAAGAGGTACCAGAAAAGGACTTTTTTGAAGTGAGAAAAAACGTTGGGGTGGGTTCCTTTTTGAAGCATAATAAACGAATAGGACTGGCTAGATGAACAAAAATACTTATTAATTATATGCTAACCATGTGAAAATCACTCTGCTAAATTCTGAGGATACAATTAAGTCAAGTCCAGTCAACAATCTCTTATGTAGAATTTTCTATGAGATAAGCATTATGCTAAGATCTGACATTACAAATAGAAGCAAAAAGCAGGACAGTCCCTGCTCTCAAGGAGCTTACTTTCTGAAGGGGGAAGATATAAAAGGAATTTGAAAATCCAGGAAACAGAAAGGAGGAGTAGGAGAATTCAAACAATGCTGTTTGTATCATTAAAACTAAATAAACGTAGAACATAGTTGTTTTATTAGATAATGAGTTCCCTGTCACTGGAGGATTTTAGGAAGAAGAGGACCTTCATATTCCAGGGAGGGGGTTGAATTAGATGATTTCAAGTCTCCTCTCTCTCTCTCTCTCTCTCTCTCTCTCTCTCTCTCTCTTTCTCTCTCCCTCTCCCTCTCTCTCTTTCCACAATTCTAAATGCAGAGACTATCAAAGGTATTGATTTCCTTAACAATAGGGCCAGAAAGGATTGAAGAGCCAATAGATAGTAAATCAACAAGGAGAATCTTCTTCAAGTTCTGGAACTTTCAACATTTGCTTGGTGTTTGCTGTCAGTATTAAGATCTGAAGGAGCTTACCCAGAGTCTTATTTTTTTTTCTTATTGACGGTTTATTTTATTTTTCTAATTACCTGTTATGAAAGTTTTTCAACATTCATCCACATACATATTTATAAGGTACACAGTTTTATCCAGGATTCTATGTTGATTCTAATTGAGTGGTTTACACAGGGTTTTATGGTGGGTCTAATTGAATTAATTCTCCTAAACTTGAATAGAGTCCATTTCCTTTTCATCAATCATCAGTTTCAAGTCTAGATTCAAAAACTCATTACCTCTAAGGAGTCTTTCCAGAATGACACAAAATACTTCCATATTTATTCTACAACATCCCAAAGCATTTATATAGCCTTACACTTAAGAAATTGCTTTCAAAGTATCTTATATTGGGCAATATAGATATGTTTTTTTCTTCTCAACTAGACTGTAAATTCTTGAGGGACTATTATGCTTTTTAAAAAATATATATTTTGAAGCAGAGGTATATTTTAAAATATATGCAAGTCCTTCTGTCAGAGACAGACTTGATCCCAGCAATATTAATTCAGGTTCAATCTTGGGTTAAATGGAATATTTGTAAGTTATTGAGTAGTTAACAAAAATTGTTTTACTTTGCCCTACACAGCAAGGATATGCAACAAGAGTACAGTGACACTTAGGTTCTATGTAGTCTCCCCTCCCCTCATCTCCAAATAGAAATGTATAGTCATGCATAGTCTTCAGACATTTACCAAGTTAAAGGGTCTCCAACTCCATTTGGTTGGAAGTTTTTATTCTTTTTGATGACTTCCAAAGCTATATCAAGGGACAAAGGGGCCAATAAGGTCTCTTTGAACCTTATTGGGCATATATGTGTTGCTTTCTAGGTGACTACTAACAGTTAAGGGAAAAGAAGGTGGGGGCGGGACTCTGGCCCTATCATCCCCTCTCTGCAACCACAACCCATGGTATTGGATATAGGGAAGGCACTCAAGAAATAGCTGTTGACTGATTGCTCCAGTGCATCCAGTGCATCAATCTGACTTTGATTATTTCTGAATATTTCCAGAATGATGTAGTTTGTGGGTGTGCTTATAGCTTTCAGAGAGAAGTTAGGTAGCCCAGTGGATAGAATTAAGGGCCTAGTGTTAGAAGACCAGAGTTAAAATCTGTGTGACTGTGTGACTTTGAGAAAGTCACTTAACCCTGTTTGTTTTAGTTTCTCATCTGTAAAGGAAGTATATTTGTAAATATTTAGGGTACAAATCAAGACAGTATATAAGAAATATTAGATTGAGTAACAGTAATATCAATTCTTATATTTAGCCCTTTAAGAAATGACCAAGACCCTCTGGTCTTCACCATATGAGGACTATTTAGGCTATCCCTCTCTTCAGGTTACTCTGGTACTATAAGGGAATTAATAAGGGGAAATAAGTAATCTCTGCCATTGGCTTAGCCCCCCCCCCCAATTTGTAAGGAGGTCCCAGAACCCCAGTTTCATTTAATAGAATGGCTTTTAAAATATAGCAAGGGAAAAAATCCAAACAATATTTCTCTCCTCCTAATATTTGAGCACATAACCCCTACCTTCTTCTGCCTCTCAGAAGGGGAGGAAGATTAGGTTTACAATTCTATTTATTTCCTATATAGTATTATTCCCTCAAAGTAAGAAGTTCAAAAGTCCACTGGGCTCATATCTTGGAACTCTGACTTCTCAGGGCTCCATTGCTGGACTGGCAGCAACAACAACCTTGGAATCTTGGCTCCAAAGTCACCATGACTTGAGATCCCTAGTTTGACACCCCGTGCTTAGAAATGATAAGAACAAATGAAACAAGACCTAAACCTCAGACCCATTTCTTGTATTCACAGACACTAAGAGGAGGGGGGGGAAGTAGACTTCCTCTCTTATCTTAGTACAAGATTCCAGTTTTGCAAGTGAACAAGGCTTTCATCCTTAGATAGTATTAGAGAGAGACTGGCCCATTCAGCCAATGCAAAGAAGCTGCTCCCACCCCTGCTAGAGAAATGTAGTATATTTTCTCCCAGAAGTAGGTTCCCTAGTGTCTCCCACATGGCTTTCATCATATTAAGTTCTGGGTGTATTTATGTCAAAGCTCTATTCTATTGATTTTCAAAATACTTTCCTCCCAGTAGCCCTGTTCAGGAGATAAGCTATAAATATATATTATATATAAATATATAAATATATAATATATTATTAATAATGTATTGTTGGGCAGCTAGGTGGCGCAGTGGATAGAACACCGGCCTTGGAGTCAGGAGTACCTGGGTTCAAATCCAGTCTCAGACACTCAATAATTACCTAGCCATGTGGCCTTGGGCAAGCCACTTAACCCCATTGCCTTGCAAAAACTAAAAAAAATAATAATAATAATGTGTTTTTAACTTCAAGGAGATAGGATAAATGTTTTAATAATACTATTATTGTACAAGTTTGGAGATGCTGAACTGTCTAATCACATGGCTAATTTGGGTTGGAATCAGTATTCAAAGCCAAATCTCCTCCTTCCAAGTCCATAGCTCTCATCACTGCATCAGGAGACCCTCCCATTCTTGTGGTTCATAGAGTCAAGATGGAACATTTTAGTCACTTTTATTCAAATAATTTCCCTTTGTCCAGGCTTACATTTTCTGCTTTTGATCAGAAGAGTCTTCTTGTTTATTTCCCTACTACTGGGAAAAAAGGGCTTCCCACTCTTCTATCCCTCCCCTAGAAAAGAAGTTGAAAAAAAACCCACCATTTTCCCCCAGTAAACTATTTCCTTTTAGATACAAATCTATATATGGCCTGAGGGAGAAAGGCCATATGGAAAAATTGAGCACTAAAAGTGTCCCTGACCTCTGAAATTCACTTGAGATTCATCAAATTGTAGTTTTGGAACTGGAAAAGTCTTCAACTAATCTACCCCATTACATTTTATAGATGAGGAGTCTGAGGTCTAGAGAGGTTAAGTGATTTGGTCTCCCAAGTCCCATTTCAGTTAGTTCTCTTTTCCTACACCAGGTTCTTTTCTTTCTTTGTCTCCAAATACACTATGTGGTCTGCCTGGAGTTGTCAGGTAGGGTTTCCATATGCTCCATGGACTCCCTCAAAGTCCAAGATTGCATCCGTGCTGCTGAGCTGGTCCAGGATCACAGTAGACACAGTCTCTATGTAAATTTCCTTTGAAAAAGTGTTTGTGGAATGCAGGTTGGTAGCATCTTCAGACTGATTTTTTTTTTATATGTGTGTTTGAATAGGATTGAGCCTCTTGAGCTTGCAGTTTAGTTTCACTAATTCTCAAAGCCACTATGGGTCACAGGGGCTAAATATTGGTTCTTCCAGGTTATGCTTGAAACCAAGCAGGTCTTTTTCATGGAATACAGAGGGCCAATGACAAGGCTGGACAATAAGTTATAATCTTGGGATGCCTACTCTGCATCCAGGAAGCCCTTGTTTCACAGAAAATCAAGGCATTGATACTCTTGTGCTGGGTTGATCCCAAGGGATTTTCCCCCCATTAATTCACCTTTGAGAAATACAGAAGCTTGGTCTTCCATTGTCTCTATTACAGTTGGCAGTGAGGGAAATTAGTGGTTTTATGGGGGGGGGGGGTTCCCTTATATCTGTGGCTAATACCAAAACTCCTTAGAGGCAAACCTAACTGGAATTATTGACTTCCCTTCAGATTTTACTTCCTTAATTCTCTCTTGAACTCATGGGGCTGGGTTCACTGAACATTGTTGCCAACTATTTTTCTTTAGCAGTTTTGGGGAAATCCTAGGGGGCCACTGGGTTTTTCAATCTATTCCTTGCAAGCCCTTACTGGTTTTCTTTTCATTAACATCCGTCAACCAGTCTCAATTAACTTTTAAGAAAGGATATTTATTAAGATGGCATAGGAAGTACAATGTGTTTGAAACTTCTCCTCCAAAGTCTGGAGGCATACTCTCTCCTTGCTCACAAAAAAGTCTCTGGAATAGCTAAGGTCAGAATTAAAGTCCAATTGTATAGCACATGTATGTATCTTTCTTTTTTCTTTTTTCTTCTTTTCTCTTTTATTTTGAACTTAAGAGATAAGACAAGCATTTCCATAATGTAGTAGAATAGGAGAAAAAAGACAATTAAAGACAATTGCACATTAAACTACAAATCTATTATATACAACTTGCTATGCCTTTTAAATACAAAATAATCTTATAACTTATTTCTCCCCTTTTATTTATCCCCTCCCTTTGCCCTAGAGTAGGGTACCAGTAAATATAAATATGCACACATTCATATATATATATATATATATATATATATATATATATATATATATATATAAATCATTCCATACATACTTCTATTTATCAGTTTTTTCTGGATGCAGATAGTATCCTCCTCCTTATGTCCTTTGTTGTTAATTTGTAGCTAATTTGTAATAGTCAGAATGACTTAGTTCAAATCTGTTCTTCAATGTAGTTATTACTGTATACAATGTTCTCTTGACTCTGCTCATTTTTTCTAAGATCATCAAGTTGACATTTCTATGATAAGCAGTATTCCATCACAACTATATGTTACAACTTCTTCAGTCAAAACCAAGGGGAGATCTTTCAAAGTCTTCCCTGGATGTGTTTTCTTCTTTTGTTGAATCCCCAGGAAATTCATTATGGAGTATACTATCGGCGATACTGGTATAGTTGCTTCATTGTAATATGGCTTCCCTGCTGAATGGGATGTTGGACTTGGCATATCTGCTGTTGGGTTGAACCACTCAGCTTCTGTCCTGTAATCTCTTCAGTCCTTGCAGTGATCTCAGAATTGCTGCTTGGAAACAGGCATCTCAAGGTAGCTGCTCTGTCGCTTCCCAACTCCAATGGCTACTGCTACCAAGTACATGGATTCTCTTACTGATTCCCATTACTGGCACCTCTGGATCTTCTGAACTCAAAAAAGTTGCTGACTGGATATGTCCTCCCAACAATATTCATTCATCTAAGCTTAGGAAAAAATAAACATAAGAAGGGAGCCATGTGTTCTCAGTCTCTATGGCTAGGTGGGAGTCAGGGCAGCTTACTGTTATAAAGAATTAGATTTTTTACCTTCTTCAGGGCATCAACCTTGAGACATGTCAGCTTCCAGTCAGGAAGTGGGAGAAAAGAATAAATTCCTCCATTTCTTGGGAAACCTTTGGTTTATCTTTGGCATCTTTCAATCTACTTCTAGTTTGATGAATTGATCCCTAGTGGTCTGATTTATCCAATAACATGGTGAATGAGGATAAGGGTAGAGGGAAAGAGAGATCTCCCCCCAACAATCAAGGGTAATTTCCTCTAAACCTGGAATCCTTGACCATTATACAAAGACAAAAGTAAATAAATTACATGTTTATATTCTTAATTACTTGCTCTGACCCAATCCTATCACCTTTACTGGGTTTTTCCTCTTTCCCTTTCCTTTTTAGTTAGCTAGGAGCCACCTATATAAGCAAGGGAAATGGAAAATAAATGCCTTTCTTATTGTTTCCCTTGTGGGATTCCTCCCTAAAAGAAAACAAAACAAAACGATTCAGTGGACACCAGATCAACCTATTTCAAAAATACCAACTTTGGTCTATTCTAGTTTGGCCATTCTCTCCCAATAATGTGTCACCAATTATTATCAATAATAATAATGTTATTATTATTTACCGGAATGGACTAAAAGGTTTCAACTTTGCCATTGTGTGGAAAAAGTCTTCTCTAGCTTATATAGCTTGAGGAAAGGAGAAGAGCAAGAAAACAACAGGTTAGATGAGAACTGGGGAAAGCCACAAAACATTGGGCAACATGATTTCCATATGAACCTTTGGAATACTATTTGGAGCCTGAAGATCTGAGTTTAATAGAAGCAAGTCGCTTAGCTGAACTTCAATTTTTCTTAACTGGAAAATGGGTTTAATGTTGATTTGCAATACTTACCTCAAAAGATTATTATCAGGATCAGATGAGATCATTTCTATAAGGTGCTTGCCCCCAAATTTTACATAAATATAAACTGTTATTTCTGATATCATAACTCCAAAACGGTCAGGGACCTTAAAGAAGTCTAGTCCAAATCTGGCATTTTTAAGACTAAGAAATTGAATTCTAAGTAGAACATTAATGATAGAACTGCCTTGTCTAATGACCTTTTTGCTGTTATTTTTATTTGAGAAATGGATGAATAAATTGTGGTATATAATGTGATAGAATTCTATTGTACCATAAGAAAGAGCAAATATATAATTTCAAAAATAATGATGTCTAATATGACTAGAATGACATTAACAGAACCAGAAAAATATTTTATGGTATAATATCAATATTGTAAAAATGAGCAATTCTGAGGATTTTTATAAACTGATGATGAATGAAATGAGCAGAACAAAGAGAATAATTGATACAATAATAGCAACATTGAACTATGATCAATTCAAAGATCATTACTGATTACAGAAAACTGCTGATGAAATATGCTCATCGTTTGTGTGTGTGTGTGTGTGTGTGTGTGTATGCTACTGTTGATATATTAGGAATAAGTAGAGTAGTAATGGTAATTATTCTTGCTAAGCATTAGTATTAGTAGCTGTAGTAGTAACAGAAGTGAGCAATAATAGCAATCATTTTAATCAGTTTTAACACAATATTCCTGTAAGATGGGTTGGTATTATAATTCTTAATTTGCTATAAGACAGTGAGAAAATTTATTGATTACCTGCAGTAGCAAATCAGGCTGCCAGAGAACTGGGATTAGAATTGATAGCTACTCAAACATTAGTTCACTGCATTCTCCCAAAAGGTAAAACTAGAAGCAATGAGTGAAATTTGGTCAGGACAGATTTTTACTTGGACTGAGAAAAACTTGCTAATGATTAGTTATCTAAAAGTGTAATATGCTGCCTCAGGAAGTAATAGATTCAATGAAGACTGAATGATTCTTGTCTTATAAGTGTAAGGAAGAGAGTCTTTCCATTTCTGAGAGTCTGTGCATTGTACTAGATATGAGAAATATCTTACAAATTTTTCCCTTTTTTTCATTGGATAGGAATTCCATCTTTCTCTCCCTTCATATACTTTGCAATCCATCCAAACTAGTACTCTCTTTGGCTGTCAGACTTGGTACTTCATCTCAAAGCTCTCTGTTTTTGTAGTGCCTCTGTCCTTATATCTGGAATGGATTTCCTGCTCAACTTCACCTCAGAGAAGCCTCTTCTTATAAGATGCATCTCAAGTATAATTTTTTTAGATTTTTGCAAGGCAAATGGGGTTAAGTGGCTTGCAGGTACTCCTGACTCCATGGCCGGTGCTCTATTCACTGCACCGCCTAGCTGCCCCTCAAGTATCATTTTATGCATGAAGATTCTCCTGATTCCTTCAACTACTCTATATTTCTATTGGTTAGTTCAAAGATTCTTTTGAATTCTAGTCTATAAATCAGTATGAATCCCAGAATTTGGCCAAGTTTAAATCCCAGTGAAAGCATGAAAGTTGAGGAAGGGAGGTGGGGTGAAAGGAGTTGGGGAATGTAGAATTAGTAGAAAGCCTCCACCAGGGAATGGTAAGCACCTTTAGGGCAGACCCCTGGGAAAAGCAGGCATCCTTCTCCTTGTATCATAAAGAACCTGAAGACATATTATTTATCCCTTTAATATATGACAAGACTTGGAGGACATTATTTTTCTTTCTCTTCTCATTTTGTAATCAGCAAAACACTAATGTTGCCATTTGCCTGCATGGTGCCTCTTCCTTTCTGTTCCACTACCTCTTTTTCTTCTTTTGCTTTCCCCTTGGACAATTAGCAAAGTGTTTGGTCTTTGGTTTGGATGAATAATTAATATGAAGGCTTTGTGAATGATTCATGTGCCACATGCCAAGGCAACAGGAGGTGTGTGTGTGTGTGTGTGTGTGTGTGTGTGTGTGTGTGTATGTGTATGTGTGTATGTGACACTGTCACCTCAAAAGAAAGGCTGGTGACACCTCCTGGATTCAGGAGTGATGAGTGTGGGAGAAGAAGACTGGGATAAAGGTGAACATTTCTTTTCTCTGGGGAGAGATAGTCTCTATATTCCCATAAGGGTCCACTAGCTTCAAAGATAAATTTGGAAAGAGGATGCCTTGTAAATGATGTGGGCATTTGTTTCTGTGTTTTTGGTGAGGTTCAGACTCCTTGTCACCCAGTAGGAAAGTCTCAATCAATACATCAAGATGGATACAAATCTGAACATTAAAGATCTGATAGGGGAGAAAGCTCATTCTCCCTTCTGCTCTTTTCCAGGGTATGTTATTTCCTGGTGAGGGAGTGTGGTGTAATAGATTTAGAATCAGGAAGAACTGAATTTGTATGCTGCCTCAAACCTACTAAATCCTAGGCAAGTCCTTTGATCCCTTTCAGTCTCAATTTCCTCATCTGTAAATTGAAGATGAAAATACTTCAAATGAAATGACATGCTTAATGCACTTTGTAAATCTTAAAGAGTTTTATAAATGATTGGATACTTCCTCTTCCTCCACTGTTTCTTCCTTCTTTTCTTCCTTCCTCCTTCTCTCTCCTTCCCCCTTTTCTCCTCTTCCTCCTTTTCTTCCTCTCTTTGAAGGTAGGGTTTATGTATTCTCTTCTTGCTGGGTTCTGAGCACCTTGTGTACAGGAGATGACCAGCAAACATCAAATGAATTAATGAATGGATGGATGTCACCAGGAATCAAAAGTTAGAAAGCCAAGCAACCTACCTAGTGAAGTCATTTTCAGGGTAACCTTCATCTGGAATTATGTAGGCTTTGCTTTGGTGAAAAGAATACTAATGTTGATACTTCTATTTTTCAACTGTTTCTGAAAAATCTTCTGGAAGCAATGTGTCTAGAACTTCAATGTCAATTTAAACTCTTTTTTGAATCATGTCTTTGTCTCTAGATCCTACAATAATAAGGTAGGGATTTAAACTGTTTAAAAGATTATGAAATTATTACAGGATGATGACTATAAAATTTTTCAAGTACCAATGACTGTCCTTATACATCTGAATTTGTTGGTGGATTGATTTGAGAGTTTTAACCTCCAATGAAAGGTGACTTCCAAGAGGTAGGAAATAAATGGCCACTTTTTCCCTTTGAGATCATAACACTGGGAGTTAGCAGAGTGAGAATTACAGGATCAAGGATTTTTATCTTTTGGATGCTGAACTATCTTTTCTTGCACTAGATTGACTAATACTGTTGAAGTCTTAATAAGGAAGAAGCAAGTCTAGGAAATATTACAAAGATCAGGAAGGTGGTTGAAAGTCATTGACCAGGAGTTTATTTTGTGCCCTACTAAAGGATTTACCTTTTAAGGATTTTTAGTCTTTGCTCAGTCTGAAGCAGAGGTGAAACCCAATGATGATTATCATGATGATCATAATTATCACAACAATAGACAATATTTGTAGAGCACTTTAAGATTTCCAAAGCTCTTTACATATATTATCTCATTTAATCCTCACAAGAATCCTGAGAGGTCCATATTATAATTATACTCATTTTAAACATGAGCAACCAGAAGTTGAGAGAAGTTAAGTGATTTCTTCAGGGTTACATAGCAAGTAAATATCTGAGGCAGCATTTGAACTGAAATTTTCCTGACTCTAAGACCAAAGTTCAAGACACTTTGCTGCTTGGCTGTAGTACAACATATAGGTAAAGAGCAGTCAGAGATGTGAAAAGATGTTATGGGAGAGTCAGAGATGCTATGGGAGAGACCACTTCTGTCTATGGGCATTAGGGCAGGATGAATAATAAATGGTACTTTGGCCTTAAAAAGGAATAGAAATTAGCTGGCTATAAATGGAAAGAAAGCAGAGGAGAAAGTAAAGAAGAATATTTCAAGTGGGGAACAAGGTAAGCAAAGAGAAGAAGGAAAGAATGAGGTATATTTTAGAAACAATAGTTTGATTTACCTAGAATGTGGAGTACATGAAAGGGAGTGGTCAAAGATCAGGTTAAAAGACATTTTGAAACCAAAACCAACACATGAATGGCCTAGAAGTTCAGGTTATGTGGATTTGGTAGATAATGGAACCTTAAAATTTAGAACTAGAAGATACCTACAAGCTCATTGAATACATTCTCTTCATTATACAGATGAGGGAATAGAGATGCAGAGAAATGAAGTGATTTAGTGTGATGCAGAGGCTATAGAGTTTTCTGTCAGAAAGTCTTGGGTTCAAGTCTTCCCTCTGGGCTTTACAAGCTAGGTGACAGTGGACAAGTCATTTAACCTCTCAGTGTTCATACAATTCCCTATCCTTGCAGGGGGTAGAGTCAGGATTTGAAGCTAATTCTCTTGACTCCAATTTTTTTTCCTACTGTATTGTTGCCTAATAGAGAGGCACTAAAGCCTCTATTGAGCAGGACATTATGATCAGATTTGTATATTGGGAAGATGAATCTTTAGTGCGTTGGATGGGATGAAGGAGAGGTCAGATGGGAGACAGGAATATTAGTTAGAAATCTAATCTAATCAAACTAAGGCCCAGAGAAGAGGTAATGAGGGTCTGATCTAGAAACGGTAGGCTAACGACTCATGGAGATGGGAAGAAAAGATAGATTAAAGAGAGAATGCAAAGACAGAAAGTGGAGAACTTAACAGTTGATTGTAAATAAGGCATGAGAGAGAGGAGGAAAGGGAGATGATGCTTAGATTTCAAACTGAAAAACAAAAGAAGATGGTAGTTCCATGGAAAGAAATAAAGAGGTCTGGAAGATGAAAATGATTGAGAGGAGAGATGACCAATTCACTCTGTAGACAAAAATGGAAAATCTGTACCCTTTAGTCTTGTGAATTTAAAACTAGTTGAATGACTGGATCTGAACAGTAATATTTTTTTTTAAACCAGTGATGTGGCTAAAGGTATGGATATCATGTTTTTCAAATCTGAGAATGATTCAAAGCTGGGAGAAATAACTAATATAGATCTTAGAAATGAAATAAAATTTAGAAATTGACAGGATAAAATAATAGATAAAATTCAATAAGATGAACACACATAATAAGAATGAAGCTCACTCTAGACCTGGAATTCACATTAGAAGCACTTTCCACTCCTATGACCTCTCCTTGTGTTTGAATGGCTCCTCCCAGGATTTACTTAACAGGTAATCCTTATCTCATTCCTCTCCAGAGTTTCTTTATTATACCCTTTCTTTAACTTCCTTTATTTGTTGTCCTCCCCAGTTAGAACATAAGCTCCTTGAAGGAAGAGACTATCTTTCTTTCTGCATATGTTTGACTATCTATCAGTTAGCATAATGATAGATAATGGAATCATAGTAAATAATAAATACTCATTGGCAGCTTGATTGACTAGTGTGATCTAAGACTAAATGTTAAATGTTATATTTGGGTTAAAATCAATTATATACATATGATATGGTATGATAAGACAACAATTTTATGGAAAAAATGTGGAATTTTAATTGACTGCAAGTTGACTATAAATCAACAGTTATATAGAAACCAAAAAGAAAGCTCATGTGATCTTAAGCTATCTTATGAATCATCTTTTCCAGTTGATAGTTTCATTATATTTTGTCTTGGTTAAACACATTTTGAAGACCATCACCAGTTCTGGGAACCACATTTTAGGGAGGACATTAATGGACTGGGAAAATGACCAAGATGAGGAAAGAATCGTTGACTATAAAAGTCAATTCATTTTTGATAAACATTTAATAAGTACCTAACATGGGCTGGGCATTTCACTAGATACTGGTGATATTAAAGAAAAGAAAATCAAAGCAATTCTTCCTCTTAAGGAGATTATTTTCTCATGAGGGAAAACAATTTATATATTGATAAGCAAATACAAAATTAGTTGAAAACTAATTATAATAACTGGTAGATTCAGTGAAGTTCCTCATAGAAGGTGGCACGTAAGGTGAACTTTGAAGGAAACCAAATAAAAGAGGAAAAAAATAAATGTCACTGAGAGGGAAGATGGAATGCTGTATATGGAAAGTGGGCATGTTTGTCTGCAAAATTGAGTTCATAGGGAAATGTTATGTCATAAGCTTGGAAGATGAGTTTGAGCCAAAAGACCATGCTATGTTCGGATTACATATAAAGAGTGAGAATGGTTAGCCTGGGGAAAGAGAAGATTTAGAAAGGACATGAGATCTATCTTTAAGTATTTGAATGATTGACATGTGAAACAAGAATTAAATTTCTCTCCTTTTTTCTTTTATTTTTTGACCCCAGAGACTAAGAGCAATGAGTGGGCATTGTAGAAAGGCAGATTTAGTCTTGATATTTAGTCTCCTACTTTACTCTCCTCCATTTCACTCCTTACTTCCCTCTCTCTTTCCCTCCCTCCCTCACTCACTCAAAGGAAGAGGCAGATATGGATCAGCAGATGAGTCTTATCTAAACTTTCCATATGTCCCAGGAACATTAAGTTCTGCACACAGTCAACTATTATTAAATGTTCATGTGTGATTGAATTGAGTAAGAGGACATTCCAGGAAAACAGATAAATTGTTTAAGGATGTTCTCAAGGCCAAAGTAAAGAAAAACATCACTAAACCAACCTTATTTCAGTGGGAAAAAAAGACTGAGATTCTAAGTATTCTCTCAGGTTTCTCTCATTATTAGTCCCAATTTTATCAATAATTGTATCTGGGAGATTTTTGCTGTAAGAGTTAATCCCTGGTGCCCTATAGTTTCTGATTCCCAATAAAGCTGTGCTTTGGTTGAATAAAAATTTCATGAGCTAACCAGTATGTTTTCCTCTTAGTTAATAGAAACCCTACCACAGAGCATCAATGAGTACACTATGGGAAAGCTCTGCCTTACTGATGAATTGAAACTTTTGATAAAATCCTTTTCCCTTTTCTCCAGAGTAGGAAGTTTAGCCTCTGCCCCAGTCCCCTTGTGAGGGCAATTATATTTGTCCAGTGAGACAGAAACATTTGGCTTAATATGTCAATATGATATTGAGTAGTGATCTGGGAATGGCAAAAACCTAGATTTGTAGTCCAAGTTTTCTTACCACACCACCAGGGACAAATGTTCTGGGGGGGGGGGGGGAGTAGAAAGAGTGTTAGACTTGAAATTAGGAAGACCTTACCCCTATCATTTTTTCTTATTGTTTGTTTATTTATTTTAACATTTCTTTTAAAAATAATTTTGAGTTCCAAATTTTCTCCCTCCCTCCAGTTCCTTGCTCATCCACTAAGGCAAGCAATATGATATCAAAATTCAGTGATTTCTTAGCAAAAGGACAGAATATGAAATGATCTGTACTTTTCCTTGTATAAAGCTTTGGCATTTAAAATATTTAATACTTGGTTTTCAGCACCACATTTTAGGTCATTCACAAATGCAAATGGAATATGCTACCTATCTAAGCATGAGGAATTCACTTAATATCTCTATGCCTGTGTCCTTTTCTATTAAATGGAGATGATACCTAAAGAACAAGATTCTTATAAAATTATTGGGAGACTCAAATATTTTAAAATTCATATTGATTTTATATTAAATGCATGTATTTATTGATTACCTACTATGTACAAAAGCACCAGGTCCTGGGGATATAATTTTCTAAACTCTAAGATGGAGAATGTGCTATATATGAGTATAAATTTACATGTATACACACACACATCTAATTGGCTTGTGTTAAGGATCAGGTTAGTAGTATAAACACTAGGTACTTCCAGAATACAGAGAAATGAAAGATCCCTGAGAGCTTGGACAAAAAAAAGAAAGTTCTAATTATTTCTTTCAATGGCAATGCCCACAGTTTTCCCCAGTACTTCCTGTGCCTTGCATGGACTCAGAATAGCAAATTTATGGAAGGACATGGGCAAGAATTTCAAAGGGATAGCCATGGATAGGTAGAGATCCACATCACTGGAGAAGGTGGGAGGGGAGGGCATCCAAATAGATCTATTTAAATATAAATGGTTAGTCTTTTATTTGTTTGGATTTTATTTTTTTTAATTTTATTTTCTATTATGAACTTAAATACCAATAAGCATGAACCTTTCAGCATGAAAAGAATAGAAAAGAGGATTATATATGAAATTATAGACTATTTAGATAGTTTATTTTTAAGTGTATATTAAACTTAGACTAATATCCTTACATGTCTGTGCTTCTTTCTAAACTTCCTTCTGCTTTCTTTTATTTTTAAAAAATCTTATCTTCCTTCTTTCCTTCTTTTCTTTCTTCCTCCCTTCCTCCCTCCCTCCCTTTCTCTATCTCTCTTTCTTTCTGTCTCTTTCTCTCTCTCTCTGTCTCTGTCTTTGTCTCCCTCTGTCTCTCTGTCTCTCTCTGTCTCTCTCTCTCTGTCTCTCTCTGTCTCTCTCCTTAACATCATCATTGTTATGATGCATCAACTTCTCCCCTCCTAACAGATAAATATGCATCCAGGTCCAGATTACTGTCAATAATGAATCCCATAAAGTGGAAGTATGTATTGAATTCACACTGTTTGGTGTTATTTATATAAACATGGTAGCTGATTCTAGCCCAGTGGAAATATGCAGTGTGAATTCGAATTAGGGAGATTCATTATTCACACTAATCAGTACCTAGCTGCAGTCAAGTGAAGAAAATCAACACATTGGCCACATCTGAAAATATCTGTTTCAATCAGCACTGGTGTAGCTTTCATCTCTGTCTATCTGTGTCTCTGTCTTTCTGTGTCTCTGTCTCTCTCTCTCTCTCTCTCACACATAGGCACTCATGTTAAATGACAAAGGCTTTGAGTGTTGCCCTCCATAATTGCTGTATGAAAAATGTATGATGTATATTCAACTCATTTTGTGAGGTTTTATATTGTTTTATTGGAAAGTGTCACTGTATGTTATTTGTCATCTGATTGTAATAATATAGTGAGTTCTGGGTAAGTAATTTCTTTTACCAATATAGATTGGCATCATTTTTGAAAGTTATAAACTTAGAGAGTTGCCTGGAATACCAAGGAATTGATATACAGCTCGTGAGTGTGTGTGTGTGTGTGTGTGTGTGTAGGACTTGAACCCATGTGTGTGTATAGGAACTTGTAACTATGGGTCAGTTTTCTATTCACTAAGTCAGTTTATTTCTTATATAGTTTTTAGGTAATGATATATGGCCTATTTTCTTTCAAAAAGAACTGAAGTTTTTAAATAAAACATTTTATTGAATAAACAGCTATAACATGTCTGTAACAGCCTGGGCAAATCTCCAGGAAAGTGAATGCATCTAGACCTGGTTTTCCTTTGTGGATCATTGACCAGAAAGGAACTACAGGAATAGGGTTGGTTTCGAGTTTAGTTGTTGCAAGACAGCTGAGAGAAAAGACAAAAGTAATTTGTGCTTATCCTCCAAATTAGACAAGCACAACCTATTTTAAAGAAGTGCTAATTAGCTAATGAAAAGCCTCAGTCCACTTCCCAAAGTGACGATGCCTAGCAGAAAGCTGTACAGGGAAGCAAAAATACCGCCAGGGACACTGAAATAGTTGACTTGCTGAGTTTGATCTCTGGAAGTTGTACATCTTTGAAAGAGCATCAGGAAGCATGTTTAAACAGGATCATAGAGAGATACAGTTATATGAACTTAAAAGCTCCTGTTAAAATGTAGCCTGCTTAATTCTTTTGAATAGACTGCTTTGATGAATATCAGGTATTTGCATTTCTTAAAAACTAGTTATGAAATATGTCTAGGAATAAGAAGCTTGAGTTGGTGATGAAAATACTAGCATGGAATTTAAATTTATTCCTGAAGATGCTTCTAGATTTCAAAACACGTAGATGCTACCAGTAGAAACCTACTGATACTATCTCCTAGCAAAACTGGAGACAGCAAAACTGCTGTCATGTCACTATGGTGTGGATGATGAATGTACTTCATAATCCATAAAAAAACAGGGTATAGTAAATAGTAACACAGAGGAACAGGGTATAAAAAATGGACATTGAGAATTCAGAGCTATGACTGGGAAAATGAATCTGGAAAATTAGAAATATTTTTCTTTTGAAAAATAATTCCAATTTTTTCAATTTTTGAAAAAGACATAAGAAATTTATGACTCAGATGTACTTTTAGGAATAATATCAATTTGCCTAATTTTACTGGGTGGTAATAACAGATTGCTCATGTTTATGTAGTGATTTAAATTTTGCAAAGTGCTTTAACATATATTATCTCAATTGAGTGACTGAATAGGGGATAGGCTTAGAACCATGGTTGAAATTCTTAAACTGAAGAAAGAAGAATTGTGGGAGCAATGTGAAACTACTCAATTATATCACAAATAAAGAAATTAGGTTCATCATATGTCATTTTGACTGGCCATAACATAAACACAGTAAAAATAGATTTTTTTAAAATATCTTTAGAGGTCTGCAGATGGAAATGAGCTAAAGAAAGGAGAGACTGACTGTAAGAATGAAAAAAATGGAGATTAAGATGGAATTGGTCAATCTGATGCCTAGATAAAGAGAATATTAGAACAGAGTTGTTGAAAATAGCAAAAGTAGCATTTGGAGAACTGAATCCAAAATGGGGAGCCCAAAAGGAAGCAATGGAAATAATGACTACCACAAAGATTATCTGAATGGATTTAGTACATTTCCATGAAGAAAAGATTAAGCCTTCCTTTGTTCCCAAATCTCAAAAGTTTCTTGATGCTTTGTTAACCAGAAAATTTTAGAAGGTTGACCCTTGTGAATTAGCTTCAGTGCAAAAATAAAGAACAATCTTCTGTCAGGAGTCAGGAGTCCTGGGTTTTTATCAGACACTCAGAGACAAGGGCTGTTGAATATATGCATGTGAAGTCCTCCACTGGTGGAATGGGCAGATGACAACATTTTGTTCCAACAGCCAAAAAAGCACCTGAAGTAGGTGTTGTGAAACACTTAGAGCTTGGCTAGCCATCGAAGTTGCCAAGGCCATTCACTGCATCTAGAGCTATCACCAGGTGTCCTGACTCTGTCTTGTCACTGGATGATGATGACTGGAATTGAAAGTGAGGCCCATGAGTTCATACAACTCTGCCTCACTTAAATCCAATTTCCGTTTCAACAAAAGATCACTCTATGAGGAAGGCAGAATTGAAGCAACTCAAAGGAAATTTGATATACATAAGTTTAGAGCCCCACCCAGGTGTTCACATGTACTATTTATGTCCGACCTGTGGTAGAGCATTCCAAGCTCAAATTGGTCTGATCAGCCACAGATGGACACACTGTAATTTATCAAAACCATAGTGATATCATTTTGGTCTTCTTCACTAATGAAGCACAAGAACCAATTTTGTCAAATAAACAGGTTTTAGGATTATGTTAGCCAATAGCAAACCCATCAACTTGTTATATACCTGAGGTGGATAAAATCCAAACCAAACCATCATTTAGTAGTGCAAAGGGCTATGGACTGGGAGTCAGGAGTCCTGGGTTTTTATCAGACACTTGATTTCTGTAGCCCTCAAAGACAAGGGCTGTTGAATATTTATAATGAGTGGCCCATGTCAGCCATCTGCCTTACAAAGAAAATGGGATAATGGGGAATCCATAATGGAAACCAATCCAGTTTAGTCCAGTCCAGTCCAAAGCCTTTTCCCCACTTAAATCAGATGAGTTGGAATGATTTTACAGTTACCCTAATTTGGCACTTATCTGTCTGTTTCCTTCATCTTGTCTTTGTTATGCTCCAAATCCTCCTGCCTTAGATTCTTGCACTATGAGATCTTGGGCAAGTCACTTAATCTCTGTTTCTTAGCCTCCCATTTAATAAGTCAATTGAGAGACTACTGATAGATATTATGAGAAAGAACCGTTTTTAAAATTTTATTTTTAATTTATGGAATAAAAGAAGCATTTCTATAACAGTACATTAAAATATAATTGAACATATACTGCAAATCTATTATGTACAAGTTGCTATTCCTTTCAAATATGCAGAAAAATTATGGTGTAAATTTCTTTTTTTTCTCCACACCCAAAACTAGAGAAAGCTACCATTAGACAGAAATAGGTATAATTCTTTTATCAATTCAACAAATATTTATTGTGTTAGCACATTGAAGATAGAGGCCTGGATTTGGAATCAGGAAGACCTACATTTGGATGCCATTTCATGTTCAGTCACTCTAGTCTGTCTTTCTGCTTCAGGTTCTTCATTTAAAAATGAAAATAATGGTAGCATCTGTCTCATAGTGCTATTGTGCTGATCAAATGTCATAATAATATGTGGAAAGTGCCTTGCATACCTTAAAGCACTATATAAATGTTATTGAACATTACTATGATTATTATGTTTAAGAACCACTGTGAGGATAGAACACTCAGATCAATAAGACTTACTTTCTACTTTCCAGAAACATAGGGAGATGAGCCAACTTCATTTAGTCCTATTCTACTTATTCTAGTGCTTAACCTGGAAACTAGAGTAATTTTCATCACTAGGGATCTAGGATTCAGAATCAGATAAAGAGTAAAGGTGGTGGGAAAGATTTTGCTTTCTTCCTCTTTTTTCTCCTTCATTTCTCCTTTCAAGTCTTGTCTTCTTTTTTAATATCTCTCAAATATGTCCTTTCTCTTCATTCTTACTACAACCACTATGGTTCTAGTATCTCATCACTTCAAACTTAGTTCACTTAGCTTCTATCTGAGCTTCCTACTCTCCTTTATTCTCCTATCCATTCAGTATTGATTATCTATATTGTAGACTGCTTCTTAAAGTACCATTTTTATGTCATTATCCTGGTTAAGGACCTATCATTGTTCCCTTTGCATTAGATATTCTAGGTCTTTCCTAATCTTGTGCCTTTCATAAGTCTTAGTGCCAACACAAGAAAAATGCCACCTTCTGCTACCTGAATCTCCCAAACTTGACAAAGTTTGTTTCTCTGGTGTAAAACAAAGCAAGCTTCCCATTTCCTGGGGATTGACTGACCTATAGGAATAGCATCTTGGACTGACACTTAGGGTTTTTATCTCTAAATTTAAAAAAATTGCCTTAGGTCTTAGAATGCTTGGTCAGTAATAAGGACTGCAAGGCTATTCATTTCTACTGTATTTCCACTCCACCAAATGCTACCAGAGATGGTTCTGGATTGGGGTCTGAAAGAAGGAGTTATAGCAAAGTTATGTGAGAGATGAAAGACGGGGTGACCCAGACTCAGAGCAGAAGGAGAGAGCCTTAGACCCAAGATGTTAAAGGATATAAAGGTGAGGATTGTATGTATACAGATTATGCCAAAAGAGATGCACTTATGTGATGATCAGAGTTTGACACCCTATAGAATAAAGACATTATTCACTGCATCTAGGGCTATCATCAGGTGATAAAGGCTTCAGGCTGGTCTAGCTATCCTCAAGAAGGGATGAAGACATTCAGCTTAGATCAATGTATACCATGGAAACGATGTGAAGACTAACAGACTGCCTTCTGTGGGGGTGGGGGAGGGAAGCAAGATTAGGGGAAA
Source organism: Macrotis lagotis (assembly GCF_037893015.1). Lineage (NCBI taxonomy): Eukaryota > Metazoa > Chordata > Mammalia > Peramelemorphia > Peramelidae > Macrotis > Macrotis lagotis. The sequence continues at coordinate 76,262,570 of NC_133659.1, forward strand.
AATTGTAAAACTCAAAATAAATAAATATTTTTTTAAAAAAAGAAGGGGTGAGGAGACAGTGATACTCTAGGCAGATTCTCTCCCTCACTATTCCAGTCTTCTCTTCCCCTTTCTGTTGTTCTACACAGTGCTTTTCCTGCCTCCAAACCTTTGCTAATCTCTTGTCCCTAACTTGAAATATTCTATCTCATCCTTTCATTCTGCACATTAAAGACTCTGGTCTCTTTGGCGTTTCTTGGACAAGATTCCTCATCTTTAGATTCTGAGCATTTTCATTGACCATGACCCTCATCTTTACCTCCAGCTCCCTCTCTCTCTGGCTTCTTTTTCCAATGCTCCTTAATGTCCACGTCTTCCCTCTGTTGCTTTTCTCTTATTTATCTTGTATAGGTCTTGTGCGGTTTACATATTGCATCCACTCTCACACCCTCAAAGATCCTCTTGAAGGCAGGGCCTCTTTGCCTCTTTGTATTTCCAGGATTGGCTCAACATGAGAAAAGGTTAGATCTTACCAGCACCCACCTCCAAACATTCTCTTCTGATTGATCTAGATTTAATATGTCTGGTCCCATTCTCTAATTATTGGAACTGAACAATCTGACCCTTCATCATCTATTAATCAATATACTTATCATACTAAACTCCAAAGAGGCAAAGAAAGGCAAAGACAGTCCCTACTCTCAAGGAGCTCACAGTCTAATGGGAAATACAACAAGCAAATAACTATGTATAAACCAAATACATACAATATAAATTCGAGATAACCTACAGAGGGAAAACACCAAGATTAAACGGGATCAAAAAAGTTTCTATAGAAAGTAGGATTCTAACTGAACTTGAATGAAGAATTGTGTTCCCAATACCAATGCTGTGTTAATAATCCAAGAACTTAATTCCTTAGAAGAAAATTCAGCTTTCCTGTCAGTAAAAAATTAGAATTTAGACTGTATCAGGATTCCTAACCCTTACCTAAGTCATGGACCTCTTTGGCAGACTGGTGAAGTCTATGGACCTCTTCGCAGAATGATGTTTTAACTCTTTTGGTGATGGAGCATGTTATATTGCAAACACATTTTTATTTGGTTTTATTTGATATTTGGTTGTTTTAAGTTCACTTACTGAATAGGAAGAAACTAGCATAAATTGCACTATAACTGATCCCTTGTGAAATTTGTATTTTTTGGCCCAATTTTGACAAAAAAATAATCAGCACTGGGATGAAAGGAAAAAAAAAATTTTTCAGCTTTGAAAGAGTTAAATAATTGCAGAAAATTGTGTGTGTGTGTGTGTGTGTGTTTGAGGGTGGATGGGTGTGTGTATGTATATGTATGTATGTATGTGTGTGTGTGTGTGTGTGTGTGTGTGTGTGTGTGTGTGTGTTTCTCATCTTGACAGCTAGTTTGTGTAGTGGATAGAGCTAAATCTAGAGTCAGGAAGATGAGTCTTCCTAGGTTCAAATCTGACCTCAGACATTTATTAGTTGGGTGACCCTGGGCGTGTCATTTAACCCTAATTGCCTCAGCTTCCTCATCTGTAAAAGGAGAGGGAGAAGGAAATAGAAAACCACTCTGGTATCTCTGCCAAGAAAACCTCAAATGGAATCACAAAGAGGCAGACATTATGGAAATGACTGAACCATTTTTTTTTCTTATCAAAGATCACAGATATTCTAAAGTCGAGAACAGGACTCAGTTTAGGTCCAAAGTTAAGAAGCTTGGGACTAGAAGCTTACTAAAGTTTCTTGCAACTCCAAATCCTATGGTCCTATAATAGTTCCAAAGGTTCATATTTTCATTCTAGGTGTTGATGAATCCTATCTTTCATTGCTTTTGTGTCCTATAATACCTAACAAAATTCGGGAAATTTAGTAAAACTAAAAAAAAATTATTGCTGATTGGTTGGTTGGTTCTTGGGTTCCTGCCTTTGAAACTCCAACATGCTTAAGTCCTTACATCTTCTGTAACTTTGCTCATCTTCTCAGGGAATTTTTTTTAAATTCTAAGTTTAATCATTAACATCTAAGATATTACTACTGATATTATGGTCAGCTCTCAATTATTCACAAATATCTAAGAGACAAGAAACAGACACTGAGCCTATGAGTTGAGGCCAACAAGACCAGAAGGGAAGATGAAGCAAGCTGTTTTATGATTTAAGTGCATCCCACGGGGATGCTTACTGAACACTTTTTCAATAGCAGTGATGAAATCACAGAAAACCTCTCTACAAATAAAAGGGAAGGAACCATTTCAGGAAATAAGCCCTGAACCACTGGCATGAGGTATGCCTGGGCTTTCTCTTCATTTTATTGTTTCTGCTACAATTCAAGCCACAGAAAAATCTCATCTTTTCAGACAGACTTTGAATCCAGAACAATTCCTCTTTCCCATTTCTCCACCAAATTTTCTGAAAGCTGTTTTGAAAGTTGACTGTGAATACTCAAAGGTGGGTAATTGTAAGTTGACTATAATATTAGTGATAGTATATTAAGTCTCTGGCTTCTCCATCACTGCTGCTCTGGTCCTAATTTTTAGGGAAAAGAGACATTTAATGAGTAGATATATTTATATATCATGTGTATATATTTTTCTATCACTCATTCATAAAGACATGTATATATATCAAAGAGCTTTCATATCAAAGTCATCTGTTTATTCTTTAAATTTTTAAAAAATATATTTATTTATATAATACAGTAGGAAAAAAAATCGAGTCAATAGTATTTAAATGCCAATTTAAGGTTTGTAGGTTTCTTTTAAAAGGTTATCTCCTTTAATCCTCACAAACTACCTGTAAGGTAAATAGTATTATTAACTCCATTTCAGGGAATAAGGAAAATGAGTCTGAGACTTGTCTTGAATCACACAACTATTAGGTGTCTTTCCCATCCCCGCTTAATTCTAATACCTTTTATCTGTTGATGATTGGTTATTTATCCTTTGCTTCATTTATTTGTTTGCATGCTATCTCATCCATTAGATTTCAAGCTCTTGTGGGCAGGGAATGCCTTTTGCCTCTCTTAGTATCTTTAGCACCTTAGTCTCTTTAGGCACCAAGTAAATTTTTATTGGTTTAGTGATTTATTAATTGTCTGACTCGAGATTTGAGTTCGAGACTTTCTCACTTCACAATTAGTGCTCTCCTCTCTGAGACATCTAGCTACCTCCATTATTGATTATTATTGATTTCCTCCATTGATTGTTCCTAGAAGGCCCTTATGTCACATGTGTGGCCTACACAATGAAGGGAAGGTTCCTATATTCTCTGTAAGGTCTTTAGTACATGGATTTTTATCACTTAAACTAATCGTCATTTTGAAGGGCAGAGTCTGATCTTGATACATCAGGAAAGAGCCTATAAAGGTAACCAGGAGGCTTGGCAGCAACGCAGGAGAGGCATTCCTAGTGAGCGAGTGCAGTGGAAACAACAGAACCCAAGCAGGGCCAGAGACAGAAGCCATAGAGCCTTGAGCTACAGGCGTCCTTCCTTCCTTCCAGATCTGGCTGTCTCTGTTCATAGTTCCTCAGGGTTTTACCCAGCAATGCAATGAACCAACAGATGGCTTTAGATTCATTTGTTTATTTTTGCTGAAGGAGTCATAGTTATGGATTTAAAGAACTGCATAGCCCCAAGGCTACCAGTTTCAGATTGCAGGTTTAAAATGGGAGGCTAGAAGGAACAGGGCCAAATTGGGAATGCTTTGATACTGGTCCTAGAGAGGTAGGGAGTTTCAGTAAGTCTGAATGTTTCTCTCTGACTGCACTCTGAAGTCAAATATATCATAAATGGTTTCAGAGTTATCTGTGATTTTCTCTGATAGAGATAGGATTTCTCTCCCTTTTAGAGATGACATTTCACAGTTTTCTTTCCTGGTAAAAAGGTGTAAAACAGGCACAAAATTCATATTTAAATTCAGGCAGCATGGCTTGGTGAATAGAGTTCTTGATTTGAAGGAAGAGTGCTGATCCTTCCTTCATATCTATCTATCTATCTATCTATCTATCTACCTATCTATCTATCTATCATCTATCTATCTACCTTTCTTTCTATCTATCTATCTATCTATCTATCTATCTATCCACAGTGGAGCCAGATTTTTTTTTGTGACCTTGGGCAAGTCACTTAATCCTGATTGCCTAGCATCCAAGGCCATCTCCAGTCATATTGATTCGTATCTGGCCCCCTGGACCCAGATGGCTTTGGAGGAGAAAATGAGGCTGGTGACTTGGAATAACATACTCTCACTCATCCAGTTCACTTACTTGTCATGGCATCACCTCCCTGATGCCATCTATGTGTTGTCTATGAATTTTCTATGTATCTATCTGGCTAATTCTATGTATGTATCTAAGTATCTATCATATATCTGCCTATCTCTCTATCATCTATCTATCCATCCATCCATCATCTATTTAACCAATGATCTAACTTTCTATCATCTATCCATCCATCCATCCATCCACCATCCATCCATCCATCCATCAATCCATCTGTCCATGCATCCATCTATTTAGTTCATATTGTTACTTCATCAAGCATAGTGGAGGGCTATAAAGTTTTGTTAAAACAGACTCCCTGTACTCATGGGTCTTAGAGTTTACCAAAGGGATAAGAGGCATGAACCATTAAGACAAGTAGATGATATGTGATGAATGCTATATTGTGGGAGAAGGTGGGCATTTATATATAGGGTGGTGTCAGGGATGGTTTTATGGGAGAGTTCACAATTGAATTTAAGTGGAAGGAAATACACAATTATTAAGCATCAACAGTACCAGGCACTGTCCTAAGCACTCTACCAAAATTATCTCTTTTGTTCCTCACAACACCCTGGGAGGCAGGTATTGTTATTATCCCCATTTTACATATGAGGAAACTGAGACAAACAAAAATTGAGTGACTTTCCCATGGTCACACAGTTAAGTATATGATGCCAATTTGAACTCAGCTCTTCCTGAACTCAGGCCCAGCACTATACCACTTCCCTGCCTATATGATATACTCTACCATATGATATAGTAGGTAGAATGCTAGCTATGGAGTGAGAAAGAGACCTGAGTTCAAATTCTTACTGTATTACAATAGTCACTTAACCTCTCTGATTGTTGGTTTCCTCCTCTGTAAAATGATAGGGATGGATTCCATGATCTCTAGTCAGGGAGCTTTCTGGGACATGAACTACAGCAATAGAGATAACCACTCCTAGACTAACCCTTGAAACCTATTGTAGCAGCCACTATCTTGGATTCCAGATTCCAGTGCTCTGGTGTGAGTGCAAATTGAGTGAACATCCCAAAGTGCTACAAAGATATGTATATGTGTTTGGGTGTATATATGTGTGTGTGTGTGTGTGTGGTGGGGGGAGGGGAGGGGAGGGAGAGAGAGAGAGAGAGAGAGAGAGAGAGAGAGAGAGAGAGAGAGAGAGAGAGCAAGCTTCTTTTGGAAGTGGAAGATAGGCATCCAGGCATCTGGACCCAGTAGAGACATTATGACTGAGTTTTGTAGGATCACAAAGCTCCAAGCTACCTTGCCAACCCCCTTTATTTTATAGATCCAGAAGTTGAGGTCCAGAGATTTCAAGACTTTACACATTGACACAGATAATAATCAGCAGTTTTATCTGCATTCATCTTGTAACTCCTCAATGGAATAAAAACTGGATTCTCAGTTGTCAAACACATTGTCTGACATATTGAAGACTGTATAAATATTGAATTGATTTAAATTGAAATTAGGTGGTGCCCTCGTGGATGCTGGGCTGACTGCAGAAAAGTCTGATCAGTGAGAAGACAAGGGACCAAAGTTGCTCCTCGGACCTTGGCCCAACCTTACCTTATCTTACTAGTAGGCTAGATTTCTCTCCCAACCCTTAGAGTTAGGTTTGTAAATGTAGAAAAAGTATAGTTTGTGACTCTGGAATTGAAGCCTTCACAGCAGTCCTGTCATTGAAAAGTTGACATTGATATAGGTAAGTCAGCTTTCATCTTTGGTCAACTCTTCCAGGATGGACTTTTCAGTGAAATCACTTTTCTATGATGAGGGTACCTTGACCCCACTACTGGATTAATGCATAAAATGCATAAAATCATCTTCCCCACAACTCATATTTGTCTGCTCAAGAGACACATTCTGTCCTGAAGATTAGTTCTTTTTTTAACTCTATCTAAAAAAAATTAATTTTTTCATTTTATTTTTCCAATTACATGTTATGAAAAATTTTCAGCATTAAACCACTTGCATATTTATGTTACACATTTTTTACCACCCTTCATTCTCACCCCCCCCCAGTGACAAACAGACTGGTAAAAATTGTGCATGTATTTAACATGTTTATATATTAGTCATTTTGCATATGAAGAATTAGGACTAAAGAAAAAGAAAGAAAACTATTGAATAGGAAGGAAAAACATAAGAGCAGTTTTTAAAAAGTGAATTTCTACTTTGAGGAGATTTTTGTTCATTCTTTTCATCATGAACATTTTCCTAGGAGAGAAAGGTATGACTAGAAAGTGACTTTCAATCAGAGCTGGTTCAGGCTAAAGAAAAGGACATGCCTTGTGTCAGTGATAGCAGGTTGGTTATCTGGACGGTTTCCTTCTCTTGTTTCTCCCTTAGTGGTGTACAGATTTTCTAGAATATCAGGTTATTGCTGACCAATCTATCACTTAGCTTCCAAATAGGCTATACTCAGATTGACAGACTGATCTTGCTCCATCTCCCTTCCTAATTTCTCTGGCCACTACTCCAAGATTTTTAATTTTTTGATGACAGCTACTGTATACCTGATCTCTACCTGTTTCTAGAGTGGGAGTTTGTGAGTTGGAAGAGCTGGACCAGAAAAACAAAGAAAAAAAATAATTCCTCTCTCATGACCTTTAACATCAATTAATCAACCAAATCTACTATGTGATAGGCTACAGATACAAAGACAAAAATGAAACGATTTACATTCTATTGGGGGACTCAGCATATAAAAAAAATGCTTACAGTGTAAAAGACAAGTATTATATCTACGATTTCATGGACAAAGGGAATTTCCAGATAAAGAGAAACCTTCTAGAAATGAAAGTCAGCAGCTGAGAATCTTAGAGTTATACAGAGCCCCAAGAAGTTAACTGACTTGCCTGGAAATACAGTATCAATCAGAGGCAGGCCCTGAACCCCGACCTTTTTTGAGCAACTATTTCCTCCATCATATCTGGTTGCCTCTGCATGCTAAGAGGTTGCAGATCCACTAGCTGGATCTACTCATACTCTTATACAGGTAATTTTTTGTTGTTGTTATTGAGGCAATCAAGGTTAAGTAACTTGCCCAGGATTACACTACTAGTAAGTGTTGAGTGTCTGAATCTCAATTTGAACTCAGGTCTTCCTGACTTTAGAGTCAGTGTGTTATCCACTGGACCAATTACTTGCCCCTAATGCCAGGTGATTTGGAAGGCATAAACAGCTGTGGGGGTGAAGGGCAGGAAAGACTTAGGGGGTGGTACTTGAGGTAAATTTGGAAGAAAACTGGGGGAAGGGAAGAAGACATGGAGGTCTGGAGGCAGAACATTCCAGGTGTGGGAAAAGGTACAGACACAGATTATGGCATGGATGAGAAACATGGATTTTCTTCTTCATAGAGGAAAACAAACTTTCCTTGCTCAAAGGGACATTGAACCAGATATGCTTTCCCAAACACAGAACTCTGCTTTATAGAACCAGCTTACTCTTCAGATATTCAGCATGTAATTGGTCAAAGGTTCATGGGATCTTAATTTTTTTTTTTTTTAGTTTTTGCAAGGCAGTGGGGTTAAGTGGCTTGCCCAAGGCTACACGGCTAGGTAGTTATTGTCTGAGGTTGGATTTGAACTCAGGTACTCCTGACTCCAGGCCAGTGCTCTATCCACTGTGCCACCTTAGCTGCCCCTGATCTTAAAAATTTTTTAAAAAGGTTTAAAGTTGGAACAAACCTTAGAGACTATCTTATCTCCTCATTTATAGATTAAACCTAAGGAGATAAAGTGAAGTCCAAGTTTTTTCGACACAGCGGGCTAGTAATAAAACCAAATCAGCTTCTATGCAGGAGATGTGCTTGAACATTCTATAGATAAGGATTTTTAAGCTAAATAGTATTTTAAAACAAATAACACTGCAATTTTCTCCTGGATCTATCTCCTTAGAGAATCAAACCTTAAAATAATTATCTTTTTGCAATGAAAAAAAAGAGGAGAGAAAAAAAATCAGTAAAACTAATCATTACATCAAAAAAACATGACAATGCAGGAGTCAACACTAAAAAAAAAACAGTTCCTGCCCTCAAGGAGCTTATAATCTAATGAAGGAAGACAACACACAAAACAAATCTGAAAATCAGGGGTAGATATGGGGGGGCAGAAACCAAGATATGGAAAGATCTGAGCCCTCTAAAAGGGAGAACTCTTGGAAAATTTATTGCTCCAGCCTCCAACTTTCCCATCAGAGAGGAGAGGCAAGAAGGTGGTGAGCATCAAAGACTGAGCCTGTCAGCAAGGGGATTAGATTTCAGGTGCTCATCTTATCCAGAGTGATGTATGGTTTTCTGTGGAGTAGAAACCAAATGAGCATCTAGGTTGCACAAGTTGTGAGCACCTGGGTCTGGGACTCAGAAAGATTTATTTTCTTCAGATATTTACTAACTGTATGATCCTGGGCAAGTCATTTAATTCTGTTTGTCTCAGTTTTCTCATCTGCAAATTGAACTGAAAAAGGATATGGCAAACTACCCTAGTATCTCTGCCAAAAAAATTCAAAAGGGGTTGGATAAGACTGAAACATGACTAAACACCAAGCAGCTGATGGGAACATTTACATAAACCCTTTACATAAAGTGAAAAAAATAACGTTATCATGAAATGATTAGTGGATCTAGTGTCAGAAGCCCTAGATTCTACCTCTGTCTATAGCAGTTAGTACCTGAGAAGACCTAGCTTTGTGTTTTCTCTCTGGTCTTTGGCTTTCCCATCTCAGATTCCATTTAACTCGAAGCACTTGAGACTCTTAACCTATCAAGTAATGGGCAATGTTCACTCCTAGCCGGCTTTCCAAGGGAGCTGGGAGGACAGATGCGAGAATTTAATATCTTAATATTGGTAAGGCTCTCTGGAAGACCAGCTTTACATAAATAGAAAGCATCATTATTATGGCAGCACATGTATCGGAGCCAAACACTGGCATTCTTAATGCTATGTCTGTTTCTCTAGATCCTTGGAGGGATGAGGAGGGGTGAGACATTGGGTTGCTAAGCAATAGCATTTCCCAAAACAATGAAATTCTTCCAGTGATGAGAGGCTGTCAGGTCAAGCCACAGATGATAGGCCGTGGCCTGCATCAGCCCTTGAGGCTTCTGGTTGCTGAAGTCTAAGATAAGCCCTTGCTTTTTATCTTCTCTCTCCCCCAGGAGTCACTTCCAGCAAAACTGTGGGGAAAACCCTGCCTACCCCTCTCTTGGGCTGACTATCTTGTCTTATCAAGGAAAGTCAGCACTGGTGGTTGCTATGGCAATTAGGGTGAGGGGGTGTGGGACAGCATAGTGTTTGGCTGAGTATATGGCTATGAGGATCCTTGGTGCTAGGATGCTGAGGTTCCATTTAAAATTTTGAAGGGTCTCCTGATTCAAAAGTGTTTTAGGAAGGGCCCACCAGAAGCCCAGATCGGTCATTATAATATCCATCACAAAAACACTGAACCTTAGCAAGTGGCTTTTGTGGATAAGAAGTCTCAAATGTTGCCCCAGATAAGGAAAAGAGTGAGATGAGGGAAGGAATGCAAAGAAACCAAGGTTTAGTATGAGAATCTTAGAATTAGAAGAGATCTTCCTTAGAAGTCATCTAGTCCAATTCATTTTCTAATGGATCCTTCACAATATCCCTAAGTTCACTCATCTTTTGCTAAAATACTTTCAGTGACAGGAAGCTCATTACTTAAGGAGGCAGCACATTCAATAATAGGTCAGAACTAACTGCTAGAAAATTCAAACATTGTGCCAAGGTCTATCTCGGGGACTCACACAGCCATCTTAATTCTGACCCAGTAAAAGATGCTTCCAGTTCCTCTTCAGTACATCCTATGCCACTTTAAATATTTGAAGACAGCTATCATGTTTCACCCGAGTTTATTCCTTTTCAAGCTACAAATCCCCAGGTCCCTTAATGTTTGTCCTTCATTCATGAAGAAGACCACAACTTCAGAGAGGTGATGGCCTGGTAGGCATGTGAATTGGATGTGAGTCAGGGGGACTATGCTGTGTCACCAGCCTCAAGTTCTCTTCCAGAGCCATCTGAATCCAGGGGCCAGATATGAATCAGGAAGATTGGAGATGATCAGGTTTAAGTGACTTGTCCAAGGTCACCTAGCTAGTAAATGTCTGAGACTGGATTTGAACTCCTGGCTCCAGGGCTAGTCCCTTAATGATTCTCCATGTGACATAATATCATGACTTCTTACCATTCTGGTCACCATCTTCTGATATGTCAATTTTGTTTAATTGTTTCAATCATTTCCAGACCCCATTTAGAATTTTCTTGGCAAAGATACTAGAGTAGTTTTCCATTTCCTTCTCCAACTCATTTTATTAGATGAGGAAACTGAGACAACAAAGCTTAAGTGACTTGTCCAAGGTCACACAATTAGTATATATCTGAGGCATATTTGAACTTCATCTTCCTGACTCCAGGGCTCTGTTCACTGTACCATCTAGCTGCCCCATTTAATTTGTCAAATCCATCTTAAATTGTGATATTTAGAACTAGACAAAATACCATAGACACGATCTGCCCAATGAAAAGTGTCAGACTCTTTCCTATGAATGCAGTCCAAGACTGAATTATTTGTTTTTAGTAACTCCATAAGTCTGCTTGCTAGTGAAGTAAATTAAAACTTGTCCACATTTCTCATGTGGACTGCTCTCAAAACAGGCCACCCTTGCCCTATACCTAGATAATTTATTTTGTAAAATCTGAATGAAGAACTATATACAAAGTTTCATCTTGTTGGTTTTGACCTATCATTCCAACCTATCAAGAAAATTTTGAATCCTGAATCTGTAATTCAATGAACTTGCTGACCCCTCCAATTTCATGATATATTTAAATATGATAATATTTTCCTCTGAATCATCAATAAAAGATCTGAATATGGCAGGATCCAGGGTAAAGTCTTTTTGTAGTGTGTCATCAGAAGAAAAGCACCTTCCAGGCTGACATTAATTTATTAATCAACATCTTTTGCTTAAGGCAACTTCACCAGCCAGGTAATGCAGTGAATAAAACCTGGACTCAGAATCAGGAAGACTGGAGTTCAAATCCAATTTCATATGTTAGCTGTGCGAACCTGGGCAAGCCACTTAACCACTGTCTGCCTCAGTTTCCTCAACTATAAATTGGAGATAATAATATAATCTACCTTGTAAAGCTATTGTAAGGATCAAATGAAATAAAATTTGTAAAGAGTTTCATTCAATTCCTGGCTTAGTGGGAGGCATTATATAAATGTTTATCCCCTCTCTCCCATTCATATCCACCTAACAATACTATCTTTCAGCCTGTGTTTCTCCATATCAATTACAAAGATGACATGAGATATTTAGTCAAATGAAATCAATACATCATATCTAGAGCACTCTAGTGAGACCTATCAATTTAATTAGAATCAGAGCAGGAAATTAATTTAAAGTACTGTAAGTGAATCCATTCTAATTCCTAGTGATCACTCCTTTTTTCTTTTAAATATATAAGAATCTTCTAGTTAATATAGAATTTTCTTTGTATGAATGTTCTTTGTTGGCAATATTTTGAAATATATTCTCCCCCCCCCCTCAGTTTTTTTTTTTAAATGGAGAATATCAAACCATTTCCAGCCTTCTAAGGCATCTCCTGTTCCTTGTGATTTTTCAGGGATTACTAATAGCAGTGCTTTGACCACATCTGCAGTAGGTAGCCCAGTGGATAGAGCATTGAGCCTGGAGTCCAGGAAGGCATTAGTTCAAATGTGACTTCAGATACTTCCTAGCTATGTGACTTTGGGTGAATCACTTAAGCCTTTTTTGCCTCAGGTTCCTAATCTGAAAAATGATCTGGAGAAGGAAATGGCAAACAACTGTAGTATCTCAGCCAAGAAAATCCCAAATGGGATCGTAAAGAGTTGGGCATGACTGAACGAAAAAGATTTTGACTCTGGATTCATATTAGGGTGGCTGAGTAAAAACTATAGAATTTTCCTGATGAATCTGGCCTCTTCACTAACCAATAGTTCACCACTACTACTACTCTATTTAAAGGTCTTATAACTCTTCCTTCAATCTAGGCCTCCAATTTGAAAAAAAAATAGTCTATGAATCTGTTCTTTCATTATAGTACTTTATCAGTAAAAGACATGAAAGAAATGGTAGTTTTTAATCTGCTGAGAGGAGGAACTTAAGGATCATGGGAGACAGAAGCCTGAGAATTTTGGTACCCTCCAACAGGCCAGTAGAGTTTTAAAGGCAAAGGTATTGCTAATCCAAATAATGATAACAACAACAAAACCAACAACAATAATGTTTATCCTTCATTTTTTTTTTTTTAGTTTTTGCAAGGCAATGTGGTTAAGTGGTTTGCCCAAGGCCACACAGCTAGGTAATTATTAAGTGTCTGAGGCCAGATTTGAACTCAGGTACTCCTGACTCCAGGGCTGGTGCTTTATCCACTGCACCACCTAGCCGCCCTAATCCTTCATTTTGAAAGAAAACTACAACATCAGGGAGTTGAAGCCATCACAAGCACATGAATTGGATTTGAGTGAGGGGGACTGTGCTAAGTCACCAGCCTCACTTTCTCCTCCAGAACCATCTGGGTCTAGTGGCCAAATATGAAACAGAATGACTGGAGATGGCCCTGGATATGAGACAATTGGGGTTTTTAGTGACTTATCTAAGGTCACACAGCTAGTAAGAGTCAAGTGTCTGAGACTGGATTCAAACTCCCATCCTCCTGACTACTACATCACCTAAGCTGCCCTTATCCTAACTAGATATCATCATGGATATTTGGAGCTGTGTCTGGCTCACTAACCCATTAAAGGAGTGACTTTCCTGAACAGAATTTGCTGTCCCACTGAAATAAATGAATTAATTCTATCTGTTTCTTTGTTCTCTGCCTATCTACACATACTTATTCTTAAGACTTGTTTATTGTTTTAGATGGCTTTGTCTCCAAATAAAAATGCCTATTTTCATTGTATTCTGAGCAATTGTTCACCATAAGTGAGTAGACCACACTGTGGGATAAGGAAAAGGAAAATCCTTGGATTAAAAAGCCTTAGATTTAACAGAAGCTTATGTTGAAGCTCTCTATCTCTGAAGACAGAGAGTAGCTTCATCATCAAAACAACTTATTCTTCCATCCTCCCAGGAACAAATGCTTGGGGAAGGCTTATTTGCATATAGATCCAGGTCTGTCTTACTGCTATTGGAAAGTTGTGGGTTGGGGCACAGTTAGGGGGACCTAACAACATAAACCTTTCATCTTTCAGGTACTTATGCATCTAATTACCAGTATAGAGAGCAAAATGTGTACAGTGTATATCCCTGCTGTGGAGAGATGTAAAATGAGAGTTTGGAAGGAGAATGAGGGGATAATTTGCTAGTTCACAGCCCTTCTCACAATTCACACAGAATTTTTAGTATTCTCCCCCTCTTCCTTGCTTTTAATCTGTCAGAGAAGGTGAGATCAGCTGGCACAGAACCATCTTCACGTGGCATGAGAAGAGAACTAAATCATACCTCTCAGAAACAGGAGGGACATTGTCTTTGTTTAAATTAAAGGAATGAGGAAAACTCTCCCTTATCCTACTCTCAGTACTCTAAAAGATTTCAGACCCACTCCAACACTGCCCTTTCCCCTAGGTTCTAGGTCATTGTCTTCCATAATGTCAAGGGTGGGTTCTTCTGACAACCCTGGAGATCACATAGGGAGCAGTACTTTCTGGAAGCATCAAGGGAGGCAGATAACAAAGCATTGATTGTAGAGGGGAGTTGATGCCCAAGAAGCACAAGCTCTTTTCCTGACACCCTTCTATGGGCAGAACCCAGAACTTGATACCCAATTTGATCAATGACTCAGTTTTTCTCTCTGGAAAATTAGGATGCTGATCATAATGAAATAACTCTTTGCCCCTAAATTCCTTTGGATAGCCTCAAGCATTTAAATCACCATGTGGAGTAGGCACTAGCTGAAGGCATTCTGAAGTTGTCTAGAGGCTGATAATAAATCTGTTTTCTCTTTCCCTTGTTCATGTCTCCATTCATGGGTTCATCTCCCTAGATTCTATTGGTGATAGCCTCCATATCTCTAGTTTCTTCTGCTCTAATCCAACCTAATTATAGACCATTGCATTAATGTACAGCCTTGAGCATCTTTCTGTTCAAGTACTTTCAGTGGTTCTCCATTGTTTACCTAAGGAGAAACAAGTTCTTCAGATGGCAGGTATTCAAGGTCCTCCAGCATCTAACCTTCCTGACTCTTAATAATTACCTAGCTGTGTGGCCTTGGGCAAGCCACTTAACCCCATTGCCTTGTAAAAACCTAAAAAAAAGCACAAAGGAACTTGCTTTCTGCTGTCCACACCCAAAAATCATTTCTCCATCTTCTTTTTTTCAAAAAACATTTTTGTTTTTAATTTTTTCTTATGACATTTATCTCATTCTAGATAGAATAGTGGATTTAGAGTTGGACAGACCTTGGTTCAAATCACTCTTCATATGGTGCTGAGTAAGACATTCAACTTCTATTTCTTCATTAGTAAAATAATCACAAGATGTGGCATTCTTAGATTTTTTTTCAAGGCAATGGGGTTAAGTGGCTTGCCCAAGGCCACACAGCTAGGTAATTATTAAGCGTCTGAGGCTGAATTTCAACTCAGGTCCTTGACTCCAGGGCCAGTGATCTATCCACTGTGCCACCTAGCTGAGTGAATCACAGGATCCCACAGATTTTGAGAAGTGGGAGGGACCTCATGGGCTAACCCATCCAGTCCTACACAGAAGGGCTCCCTACCATACAAGTGAGCATCCAGCCTCTACTTGAAGACTTCCAAGGACAGGCTTCCACTCTGGGACACCTGCATTGACTGGGTTGTTTTCTTGATATCCAACCTTAACTTGTCTTTTTTTTTTTTGGCAGTTTCTTCCCCTTGTTCCCGATTTACCCTGAAGTAAAATAAAACAAATCCATGATAGTCTTTTAAATACTTGTAGACTTTTATCATGTTTCCCCTTCAGTCTCCTCTTATCCGAGCTAAACATTCCCAGTTCCTCCAACTGATAAAATTAGATGAAATATGTAAAGAACTTAGCAAACAATACAGCATATTAATGTTGACCATTATTTTTATTATTATTTCAAATTCAACAAATATATATTAAGTATATACTTTGTGCCTTGGCATTGAAGATATAGAAAAGACATCTCTGCCTTCACATAGCTTATATTCTATTGGAGGGATAAAATGAATACATAGAAAAATAAATACAATGTATTTGAGAGTGATTTTGAAGATGCAATATTATTAGCTTGACCAGCAGAAGAAGAATCTCAAAAGGCCTGATTTAAAAGGGTATCTAATTTCTTTGACATTATGAAAAGAGTAAGATAAATCACTTCTCTGAGACTCAGTTTCCTTATCTGTAAAATAGGGATAATGATGCACATGTTTATACTTCATAGGATTGTCATGAGGCAAATACTTTATAAATTGTAAATACATATAAATGTGAATTATTGTTATTATTACATGTCTTCCCTCCTTAATTAGATTATGAACATCTTGGAGGTGGTAAACCTGTCTTATACATCTTTGCATACTCTTACATCAAGTAGCTCAGGGAATACTTTTTATTTTTGTTTTTGCAAGATAATGGGATTAAGTGGCTTGCCCAAGGCCACACAGCTAGGTAATTAAGTGTCTGAGGTCACATTTGAACTCAGGTCCACCTGACATCAGGGTCAGTGCTCTATCCACTGTGCCACCTAACTGCCCCCAGAAATACTTCTTATATTCTTTTTGATGTCCCTAAAAATTCCTCTAATAGGTCCTCAAAATATTTCTCAATTATTTATGGATTAATTTTGTGAACTATAATTTAAAGAATACCTTGAAAGAATTAGTGAATTTATCTCTAAGAAAGGAACTGGTTTGATACCTTACAACTAGTTTAATCAAGTTTAGTATACTTAAATCATATATTAAGTATAGATTGTTTCAAATCAGTTCCTTATAAAGGTTTTCATAGGCAAGTAGAAGTATGCTTGTTCCAGGAGGAAGAACTTTGAGCAATAGTTTAGAGGGTAGATGTTATAAGGAGGCAGATTTAAACTAAACAAATGGAAGAACTCTCAAATGATTAGCCAAATGATTAAATACATCCTCAGATGGATTGGTTTGATTTGTGAAGGAATGATGCCTCTGCCACTGGAAGTGTTCTGACAAAAGAGGAAATTACAAAACACCAGAAATATCAGAGAGAACATTCCTTCATAGGTTGGAAAATTCAACTAGGTGAACTTCAAGTATACTTCTGACTCTGAGGTTTTATATTAGGTCTTCTTATCCTCACTAACAAGTAATAAGTATGTATCCTTATCAGAAGGAATTATTTACTTTATTTTCTGAATATATGAAAGACATATGTAAACAATAACTCCATGATATAGGAAAAAAATCCATCTATGATGCAGTATATAGGCCTTAGTTGCTTGAAACTCAGAGGTTAAAAAGCTTCCCTGTGGCAACGCAGCTAGTAAGTATTACAGATTTAATTTAAATCTAGGTCTTCATGATTCCATGTTCTACCCTAAGCATTCTGCTGCTTTATACCTAAATCTTCTGAGAGTCAGATAAAATGTTTTATGCTCAATAGGTATGAGATTCAGCTGTGATAAGAGTCTCAGAATTGCCACAGTGTTCTGATCTATTTAGTTTATCATCCCTACAAGATATCTTTGTGGAAGAATATTCCAGTTGCCTTCAGGAAACTGACTTCAAAATGTGAGAGATGTTCACCAAGAAATCTTAACTTTCTTCATCGAAAATGAGCTGTTAAAAATTTGATTGGGTGTTCATTGACCCCATCCCCAGCCATGATCCAGGGAATCTTTGTGGCAGAGATGCCAGTCATTTCCATCAGATGTTATCCTACTGCCACTGATGAGTAAAGCAAGCAGCAAGACATTCAGAAAGAGATGTGTGGTAAATGATACCAAGTGTGTCAAACCACCATCACCACCACCACCATGACTACCACTAATGGACAGGTACTTCAGCCTCTACTTTCTCAAGTGACATTGGTAATGAAGATTTAGAAAGTAAAATTTTCACAAAGTCCTTGGCATTGTCAATTGATTCAACATCAGTAACAGGTAGAATGTTATCAGTGGAAATGATATCGAAGGAGATGCATTACCATTTGCTTTGCCATGTACTCTAAGGACAATGGAACCTTTCCATTTAACTTGCGGCTGAAACTTCCTGTGTTGTTGCCTCATTAGAATGTGGGCTCCTCCATCAGGGAGCTGATTCCATTTTCTATTTCTTTGCTTTGTACCTGGTAATTACTAAATAAATACTTTTTCATTCATTCCTTAAAATCAGCCAAACTGTTAGAGACTCAGGTTTGTAGAATTTTCATTTCTTCATACAGTATTTACTTATTCATGGTTCTGTTTACAATATATTGTAGGGTCTCATAAAAATTTGCTTGAGTGGCATAGGTAGATGTGAAAGTCTTCTGGTTGAGATATTTGTCTCCCATATGGTACAGTGGATAAAGAATGGGTTCTGGAGTCAGGAAGACTTGAGTCTTCACTTATCAGCCAGGTAGTCTGAGACAAGCCACTCATTCTTTGTAAGCCTTAAGTTTTCTTAGCTGTAAAATGGGCATAATAGCAGCACCTAATCTCTGGGGATTATAAGAGGAAAAGGTTAAACACTATTTGTAAGATACTTTGTAAATTTTAAATGTATATAAATATTAGCATCATTATCTTCCTCTTAAAACTTTATTCTCATTTGAAGAGTATAATTCTATCTGATAAAAGAGTCCCAACATTATATGAGCAGCTACAACCTCCAGTTAGAAAGTAGGCACATAATTTAAAATAATTGCAAAGGCTGAAGGGAAAATATATTGAAGCAGAAGGAAAACCAGAACATGTATGCTCTCACTTCCAAAGATGTCAGCAACCTCTCCTCTTACGTGGATTCCATTTAAAGACACATGCTTTCTATTGTTTCTTAGAAACAGAGAAATATTCTTTTCAATTCCTTTTGTAGTAGTACCTAAAATATTTTAGTTATACTGTTGTGGTGACAATCTTCTTTCCTCCAACAACTCAACATTTTATTTATTCCCAATGAAAATATACTTAAACCCAAGGGCTTTGTTTGCGCTTGAGTATCTCTATCAACTATTTGGATAACAATTAAGCTGTTCCTGCAGAGAGGTTCTAATTATTTTTAATTATTAAAATTACTTGCACTTCATTGTGCCCCAAATAGGTGGCATGGGGTGAGATATGACTCAGAAGTATTAGACGGAATTTTGGTTTAATGACTCCCAAAGGTGAAAAGCATTCTGTTTTCTCTTGCGAATAGCTCTAATTCATCACAGAACTATTCAGACTTTCAGTGTTTGATAACAGTTTATTGTTGCTACTTAATCGAACAGCATAATTGCAGGTTCGCCTTATATGTGTATATAGAGAATTATCCATTCAGTTCTTTTTAAAAAATATTTGTATTTGACATCATAGATGATAGACAATTACATGGCAGTTTGAAAATCCCCTTTTAGAGCTTTGTGGTCAAGACTACAAAGGACTAGCTAACATTTATTATGCATGTGTATGTGACTTGTTGAATGGATGAATGAATGAAATGATATGCTTGAATCATTTGCTTGAAAGAATTCTTGGTTTTAAGAATATTTTCTGAAGTTGGGGGCAGAGCCAAGATGGCAGCGTGAAGGCAATATTTCCTGGGAACTCCTTCCCCCTAAAATTCCAAATCCCATTAAATTATGATTCTAGCCAAACTTTAGAGGGGCAGAAACCACAGAAAGACCAGGATAACTTAGAAGTTCCATGGGAAAAGTGTGTTTCACCAGCACCAGGAGTTAGAAAAAGCCCCTGTTGCAGTGCAGCCTCGGAACAGCTTGAAGGGGTGGGGAGAGGATTCTGCTACACCAGAATGAGTGTGGAGTGAGAGAGTACTGGCCACAGAACCTACAGCAAGAATCTGGAGAAAGCAGCCTGTACCTCCAGAGCACAGCCCACAGACTGTAAGGGGGTCAGGGGAGACTGCAGAAATTTCTCTGCTCTCCCCCTTGGGGTAGGACTCTGCTGTTTGCTCACACCCAGATCCAGGTTGCATTTTTGGATTCCATACTAAGATAGCTGAGCAGGACCCCTCCTTACAGCTCCAGGGCAGAGGGAAGTGCTGTGGTCATCTACATATCAAAGCACAGGCAAGAAAGCATAAGACCTTGGAGGAATAAAGGTCCCAGTGGGGTGTCCCCCTCCCCCCAAAAACCCCCAAAGTCTTGGAAGTGCTGTAAATTAGTCTTGGGCTGAGGAATTGAGTAAACAACAGAAAAAGAAAAATCTGACCATAGTGGATTACTTTAGTCCCAAGGAAGATCAAAACACATAACCAAATGATGATAAAATCAAAGCTTGCATATCTAAAACCTCCAAAAAAAATAGAAAATGGGCTCAGACTATGGATGAGCTCAAAAAAGACTTTGAAAAGCAATTAAGGGAGGTGGAGGAAAAATTGGGAGGAGAAATGAGAGCAAGACAGAAAAATCATGAAAAACAAATCTATAGCTTGGTGAAAGAAATAAAAAAAATACTGGAGAAAATAATATGTTAAAAACCAGTTTAGGCCTAATGGAAAAAGCAAAACAAAAGGCAAATCAGAAGAATGCCTTAAAAAGCAGAATTGGCCAGCTGGTAAAGGAGATAAAAATGCTCTATGAAGAAAATAACACTTTCAAATGCAGAATGGAACTAACAGAAGCTGATGACTTTGCAAGAAATCAGGAAGAAATAAAACTCTTCCAAAAAAGCCAAAAATTAGAAGAAAATGTGAAATATCTCAATGGAAAAACAAACAACCTCAAAAACAGATCCAAAAGAAATAATTTAAAAATTATTGGGCTACCTGAAAGCCAGAACCAGAAAAAAAGCATAGACTTCATTTTTCAAGAAATAATGCAGCAAAATTGCCCTGAGATCTAGAAGCAGAGAGTAAAATAGAAATTGAGGGAATTCACTAGTCACCTCCTGAAAGAGATCCCCAAAGAAAAACTTCCAGGAATATTATAGCCAAATTCCAAAACTCCCAAATCAAAGAGAAAATTCTAAAAGCTGCCAGAAACAAACAATTCAACACCAAGGCTCCTTAGTCAGGATTACACAGAATTTGACAGCATCTACATTAGGGGTTCACAGGGATTGGAATATGATATTCCAGAAGGCAAAAGATCTTGGATTACAAGCAAGTATCAACTACCCAGCAAAACTGAACATCCTTGGGGTGGAGCCAAGATGGCAACAGGAGAAGAGCCTCTCTTAAGTGTTCTCAGGATAATATTTCAAAAATCATAAAATTATGACTCTAACTAAATTTTCAAGAGACAGAACCCACAGAGAGATCCAGTGAAGTAATTCTACAGAACAAGGTAACCTGGAAAATAGTGGAAAGGCTCCACTACACGGGGTTAGAGGGGTGGCCCATGCAAGTGAAAGAACTTCAGCCTGCTGGAGCCAGCCCCAGGGTGCCTGGGAGCCATGGCTCATGGCAGTAGGGCCAGTTTCCTGACCTACACCCTGGGGAGCACCGAGCACAACTTGGAAGATCAGTGGGGGGACCTTTGCCAGAGCAAACAGGTGAAGCCCAGCCTTCAGGGCACTCAGCAAGCAGCAGTGGTGGTGGCAGCCTAGCTCCAGGAAAAGGAAGTAGGTGGAGCTGGTAAGCAGGAGCCCCCAGGCAACTGAGCCTTGAGTGCTCAGCCTACCAAAGGTAGGGGAGTAGAGAGAGACATCTGAGGTCTGTCCTCTGTCCCTGGAACAGGACTCTGGGGCTCTGACCACATTCAGATCCTGATCACAACCTAGGACCTCCATAGAAGAGCAGCCCCCCCCCCCACCTCAGCCCCATGGCAGAGGGGTGTACTTGTGGTCATTCACAGACCAGGAGGGAAGACAGAGCTTCACACACTGAGATCTTTGTGGGGGATGTCCCAATAATACTCAAAAGCTCAGGAAGCACCCCCAAACCAGGCACAGGCTGGGGAAATGAGTAAACAGAGAAAAAAAGAGGAACACCATTGAGAAATACATGGTTTATGATCCCAAGAAGGATCAAAATACTCAATCTGAAGATGAGGGAAACACAAGCTTCTGCATCTAAAGACTCCAAGAAAAATGAAATTGGGCTCAGGCTATGACAGAGCTTAAAAAAGATTTTGAAAATCAAGTAAGGGAGATAGAAGAAAATTTGGGAAAAGAAATGAGAGAGATGCAGGAAAAAATATGAAAAAGAAGTCAGCAGCTTAGTCAAGGAGATTCAAAAAATGCTGAAGAAAATAATATGTTTAAAAACTAGCATAGGTAAAATGGATAAAACAGTTCAGAAAGTTATTGAGGAGAATGCTTGAAAAAGCAGAATTGGCCAGATGGAAAAAGAGATAAGGAAGTTCTCTGAGGAAAACAAATCCTTCAAATCTAGAATGGAGCAAAAGGAAGCTGCTGACTTTATGCAAAGTCAAGACAGAATACTTCCACACCAAAAGAATGAAAAATTAGAAAATGTGAAGCATCTCATTGAAAAAAACAACAGCTTTGAGAATAGATTCAGGAAAGATAGTTTCAAATTTATTGGGATACCTGAAAGTCAAGATCAGGAAAAGAGCCTTGACCTCATTTTTAAAGAATTTCTACAGGAAAATTGTCTAAATATCCTAGAAGCAGAGGGTAAAATAGAAACTGAGAGAATCCACCAGTCTCCTCTGGAAAGAGATCCAAAAAAGAACCAACCCCCAGGAATATTATAGTCAAGTTCCAGAACTCCCAAGTCAAAGAGAAAATATTACAAGCAGCCAGAAGGACACAATTCAAATATTGTGGAGCTACAGTCAGGATCACAGAAGACTTAACAGCAGATACATTATGGGCTCATAGGGCTTGGAATATAATATTCTGGAAGGCAAAAGAGCTTGGAATGCAACTGAGAATAAACTACCCAGCAAAACTGAACATCCTCTTCAGGGAAAAAAATGGACTTTCCATGAACCAGGGGAATTTCAATTGTTTCTGTTGAAACAACCAGAGCTAAACAAAAAGTTTTATCTTCAAATACAGGACTCAGGTGAAGCATAGAGAGTGGATGAGAAGGATAAATTATGAGGGACTTAATGATGATGAACTGCATGTATTCCTGCATACAAAAATGATACT
The DNA here is from genome assembly GCF_037893015.1 of Macrotis lagotis. Taxonomy (NCBI): domain Eukaryota; kingdom Metazoa; phylum Chordata; class Mammalia; order Peramelemorphia; family Peramelidae; genus Macrotis; species Macrotis lagotis. Next base: position 76,285,084 of record NC_133659.1, read on the forward strand.
GACAATACTCATAAGAAACTTCTCATTTAATAGAGCAGGTAGAAGGAGCTTTTATAGATGAAGCACAGGAGAGAGCTGAATTTGAAGATATAATATATTGTAAAAATGGAGACAATGGCTAAAAGGGAAATATAATGGGAGTAAGAGAAAGGAAAGGTGGAATAGGCTAAGATATTACATATAATAAGATTTTTTTTTATTATTGCAATGAGCTATTGCAATGATATGGAAGGGGGAAAGGTGACGGGGGAATGAAGGAACCTTCACTCTGTTGAGAGGTGAACAGAGAGGAGAGGAAACAGCATATATACTCAAAGGGATATTGACATCTAGAGTAAAAAGGAGAGAAGGGGGACAGGGAAAGGGGGGATGTGAGTGATGGATGAGATGGTGGACCATGGGGAGGGTGGCCAGATATAACACATTTTCTTTTTTACTTCTTGCAAGGGGCTGGGATTAGATGGCCTGTCTGGGACCACAGGTCTGGGTGGTTTTGTGGCCTAAGGGGTAGAATGTGGACTCTAGACCTCTTGGCCCCAAGGCCAGTGATCAGTCTGCTGCGCCACTCAGCTAGCCTACAGCACATTTAAGAAGAGGGATAGAGTTAAAGGAGAGAGAAATATATAGTATATGGTAGTGGGGAGGTATGAATTTAGGGACTTGCAATCAGCAATAGCAACAGTGGAAAAATATGGAAGTAGCTTTTTTGATGGACTTATCATAAAGAATATGATCCACCCACTGACAGAGCTGGTGGTGTTGTACTGAAGCACATTTTTATTTTATTTTATTTTTATTTTTTTCTCTTTACTTTATTGTTCATGAAAGTATATATTTTGGTGGGGGTATTATTTTTACTCTTAAACAAGAATATTTTAGTAATGTATAAAAACATTTGTTCAATATATATATATATATATACTGAACATCCTCTTCCAGGGGAAAAGATGGACTTTCAATGAAAGAGGGGACTTTCAAACTTTCTTATAGAAACAACCAGAGCAAAACAGAAAGTTTGATCTCCAAGTACAGGACTCAGGTGAGCCATAGAGAGGGTGGATGAGAAGGTTTAACTATGGAGAACTTAATGATACTGAACTGTTTGTATTCCTGCATGGTAAGAAGATAATGATAACTCATATGAACCTTCCCATTTATAAGAGCTGTTAGAAGGAGCATATCATAGACAAGGCACAGGAAGGAGTGGAATATAATGGTATAATACAGTAAAAAGGGGGAGTCAATGGGTGATAAAAGAAAGTATTGGGAGGAAGGGAAAGGAGATGAAGAAGAAGAAGAAGCTAAGAAATTTCACATAAGAGTCAAGATAAAAGCTTTTTTCAATGGAATGAAAAGGGGAAGGTAATGGGGAATGAGTGAGCCTTCATTCTCATCAGAAATGACTCAGAGAGGAAATAACATACACATTTAATAGGGTATAGAAATCTATCTTACTCTAGAGTAAAATAAGAAGAAAGGGATAGGATAAGGGGGAACTGAGGGGGGAAGGGGGTGAATAGGTGATAGAAGAGAGGGAAGATTGAGGGAGAGGGTACTCAGATACAACACACTTTTGGACAGGGCCAGGCTGAAAGGAGAGAGAGAATAGAATAAACGAGTGGGGAGGAATAGAGTGGAGGGAAATACAGCTTGTAATAGCAACTGTGGGAAAAAATATTGAAGCATAGTGGACTTATGATAAATAAAGCAACTCACCCCAGAGACAGAGCCATTGGAATCTGAACACATATTGAAGTACATTTTTTTTCTCTCTCTCTCACTATTCTTGATGTCTCTCATCTTCTGGGGGGGGGGGTGGATTTATATTTACTAATAACAAAATTATTATAATAATAGTAATGATAAATTAAAGTTCACTTGAAAAAAAAGAATATTTTCCACCTCTCCCTATCTCTGTGACCAAATACCTTTTCCCATGTTTGGAAAAATTCTCCTGTGATAAATAAATGACCTAAAGGACAGAGTACTATGTCTGAAGTTAAGAAGACCAAGTTCAAATCCAGCCTCAGACACTTACCAATTGAGTGATCCCCAACCAAGTTACTTAATCCTGTTTGTCTGTTTCCTCATCTATAAAATGAGCTGGAGAAGGAAATGGCAAACCAACCACAAGGAGTTTGGAGAGCAAAGCATGATTAAAAAACAACTGAATTATAGACATATGTCTATAATTTATACATATGGACATACACATACACATACATACCTCATGTTCTTTAACTACCAAAACAAGATTATATAATAATATGTCTTACCTCCCAGGGTTGTTAAGATCAAATAAAATAATATTCATAAAGCATTCAGCAGAATATCTGGAGCATAATAGGTACTTGACACTTATTTTCTTCTTCTTTCTTCCTTTCACTTCTTTGTTTATTTCAAACTTCCTCCTTTTCCTCTCCCCTGCCAAAAACTAATCTGATGATGTGGGAAATTTATTGCTTTTGTCCTTTTGTTCTTATATGGAGATAAATCTATCAATTGTATCTGGAGATTCAATTGAGTCAATCAGAATGCTTGCTAATATTTAATGCTTCAGAGGCTCTGCCAGCTACTAGTTGTGTAACTATGAACAAGTCACTTAATCTCCCTGGGCTTCATTTGGACTAAATGACCTCTAAGTCCCTTCTGTCTCTGATGCTTAAATGAATCTATGATTAGATTTATCTGCAATTATAAATGAATATGATCAAACTAGTTGGGAATTGAAGCCATCAGGTTCCCCACAGCCCCATGAGGATTAAGCAATTTGCCCAGAGGTCTCTAGCCAATGTGTTAACTTCATGGCAATGTTATGATTATGATCCCAACGGGAGAGGAAAGGATTTTCTTAGAAGGTAATGGGATTCTCCTTCATGAGAGGTCTTTAAGCAACAACTAAATGGATGTTGTAAAGGGAATCATTGATCGGGTACAGAATTGTTTCTAAGGTCCCTTTGAACAGTGAGGGTCTGGGACCTTGGGATTTTGTGGTAATTTTTGATGCTTATCATTGTAATGTTGCCATGTCAGGACATTGCCACATTTATGTCAACTCACTTCTTTTTCTTATCCAGCCCACAGTATGTAGATAGAAGAGGTGAGTGGTATGAGCATTGATTATCAATGTTTATCAACATGGTCTACCTAGTGCCTGTGGCCTCTTGGTTAGTGTATGTCCTATTGATGCCAGCCTTATGAGTTTGGGCCCTATATGGGCCAATTAGCTTTATTCTGTTCTTCAGGCATAGATTGTGTTTCTATCCTTGGCTAGAATTCACATAAGCACATATCTTGGTCAGGAGAGGGACCAACTGAGAGAATATGTGGGCGTATGAATACAAATCCCTCACCACTACTAGAAAAAAACCATCTTTTAAGTCCATGTATTTGTGTTAGTTGGTTCTTATCATGTAGGATTTCCTCTTTGAGCAATTCTTACTTCTTGCCAGCTCTCCAAAGCATAGTTTGGGTAAGATTCTTATAATGTTACAATCATAGGACATTATTAAGCTACATGCAAAAGCATTTTGATGATTGTCCTGCCTTATCAAGTATCTTCAAAATATGTTTCTCTCAATCATGTTTTTTTTTGGTTTGTTTGTTTTTTATTGTAACTACTGATCATCCATGTTCAGTCTTGAGGGTGAGAGTACTATCTATTCTTATGAGTAGTACCAATTAAACTATTAATTTATTAATTTAACTAGCTCAGGCAAATTTCCTGCTTCCTTCCTGTTCTATATAGACATGGAATGATCGAATAACACAGTAATTAAGTGACTATTTCCAGACTCCAGATATATACTGGAAATACACATAAAATGAAAGCAAGCCTCTGCCCTCAACCAGCTTACATTTTCATGGGAAAATATGACACATAAAAGGGCAGCCAGGTGGTACAATGGATAGAACACTGGCCTTGGATTCAAGAGGATGGGAGTTCAAATCCATCCTCAGACATTTGACACTAGCTAGGTCACTGTGTGATCTTGGGCAAGTCACTTAACCCTGATTGCCTGATTGCCTCTTATCCAGGGCCATCTCCAGTTGTCCTGATTCATATCTGACCACTGGATGACTTTGGAGGAGAAAGTGAGGCTGGTGATTTGGCATAGCACCCCCTTACTTCATCCAATTTGTGTGCTTGTTATGGCATCACCTCCCAATGTCAAGGTATCTTTGAGAATGGAAGAAAAACATCATTATCATCATAACCCATAAATGGGTAGATATCCAAAAGTATGGTTGACTTTTTTCCTGGGTCAGTTTATCCTGTGAACAATTCCACAGTTTCATACTATGATAACCAGCTTCACTTAAGCAGAAGAAAATGGCCAGAATTTAATCACCATGTTCACTGCTGAGTATTTGAGGAAGCTACTTAGACCTAATTTCCTAGCTGAATAGGTAGAAGAGAGGAAGAGAGTGATCAGTTGATAAGAGCCTAACCCAGCTGGCAAACTACAGGTGATTTTTGTTCCTCATCTACCACTTGCACCTCAACATTTTCTCTGATCCAGAATATTTGACAGCTGCCTACACCAAGCATCCTTGCATTGTTGGGTAGTGACCATGCATTTTGTTGAATATATGTAGCTTTTTAAATCACCTGTCAAACATCTCTCCCATATGTCAACCCTTCATAGCTGACACAGAGTGAACATGACACAGTTTTCAGTCTTGGAGAAGATAATGCTTTTTTCCGGGTGAGCTTTGAAGCTTTGAAGATTTGCATTAGTAATGGGGGCATCACAGATGGTGATGTTGATTGTTCCATTTCCATCCTTTCATCATCCTTGGTCCTTTGATTTATGTCTTTGTAATAGAGCTCATTGCTACAGGTGATGGAAAATCCCTGGACAAAGCATTCAATGTACTTACACAATGCTATAGAGAGAAATTCTAATTTACAAAGAGATCAGAGATCTTGTTCTCACAAGTGAACCTTTCTGTCTAAATAAGCCTTGATCTCCTAGCTTTCTTGGTACCAAGAGTCTGATCATACATGTTTGAAGGCAGCTATATCTGATGATTGTTTCTTGGTTCTGATTTTTGTTTTTGTTCAGAAAATTGAGAAATGTATGGTCATTTAAAATATCATTATTATCATTAAATTATTTTTGTTCTAGTGACATGGCATTGATTTTTTAAAATTCAATTTATTTGAAACTCAGAGGACATGTACTCTAAATTTTATTATACACAAAGCCTCTGAAAGTGTAATGGGAGGATGGTGTTTTCATTTGACAAGTGCAGGTACTGAAACCTAGAGAAGATAAATGACTTGGCCATTGGTCATACATTGAATGCCTAATTGTGACAGCCAGAACCGAAGTCCACCCAGTTATACTTGAGAATTCTGCTAGCCATCTTAAACCTGAGTATATTTATTAGTAACCTTTTAGGGATAAAGAAATAGAAGAAAAAAGGAAAGGAAGAAAGAAAAGAAAGAGACAAGAGAGCGATTGATAGGAACTAGGCATTTATTCCTATTTATAAGGTGGTTAAAAAAAGGTTTTTTTAATGTGTTGGCAATTTTTTCTCAGACAATGCTGAAGAAATTTCCTTTTGAGTTAATACTTACTTTGAAAACAAATCCAGGGACCAAGTTTTACCTAAATCTCTTAGAGACATTTTGCTACAAAATAGGTATAGCAATCCTAAAAGAAGTCAGGATGGAAAACTCTTCTACTTAAAGTAGGATGTAGGAGTTATTGTCTGTATGTTTGTGTGTGTGCGTGTGTGTGTGTGTGTGTATGTGTGTGTATGTGTGTGTGTGTGCCTTGGGATAGCTTTTTTCATCCCATTTGAGTTTTTTTTTTAAACTGGATTTTTTATCACATTTAGTTGAAGGCAATATGGCACAGTGTAAAGATCACTGATGTTAAAGGACTTGGCTTCAAGTCTTGCCTCTGAGGACCTGTCTGTAAGTCATTTAATATCGTTGGGCCTCAGTTTTCTTATCTGTAAAATGAGTGGATTGGGCTAGATGTCCCCTGAGGTTCCTTTCCAGATCATGACTTCTATGACTATTGGCTGTTCCATATTTATTTGCTTATCTTCCATGACTGTGTCTTCTTTTCTTAGAATTTTGTTTCATTTATTTCAGCTCCAGTCTCTTTCCTTGCATTTAGCTTTTCCAGGACTCTCTTCCTCCTGGACCTGGTATCTCATGGTTAATACCCCCCAGCTTACATTTAAGAAAATAATCCAGTGTTAAAACATACAACCCAAATAGCTGAATTTGTAATCAATGGGGAGTACCCATGGTCCTGTGTTATCAAGCATTCTATCATGAGTACTCCATTAGGCCAAAACTTTGGATACCAGAAAGTATCTTGTGAAGGGACATGGTGAGTCACTGAGTTTCCTTATGGTCACCATATTCTAATTTTCTATGGAAAAAAATCACAGACTGACACATCTTATAATTGGACAACTTGTTTATACTAAGCTTAAATTATTCCTTGATTCTTTATGGTTTTTGGACTTAGCATTTCCATCCTTTCTCTCTACCTTCTCCAATTTTTTTTTGTTTACTCAGTATAGCCCTTATCTAGCCTACCTTATATTGTTTCCGTTGCCTGCCTCTTTGGATTTGGTAGTTCTAACCCTTTCTTTGGCGCTCCCATGACTTTCCATCTTATCTCCAAAGGACCACACAGCTGCCCATGGGAACTCCTGTCAAAACCAGGCTTCTACTTGGCATTAATCCTTTAACTTCTGCCAAGCATCAACAAGGCTTGACATTCAGTAGAGAACTGCTGCTTCAGGGGGTCATTGCCTTTCTCATCTGTCCTCTTATCTGTCTGAGATTGTTTAGTCATCTTCTCAAAAAATGGAGAGATGACCTCTCTCCTCTCCATGTCTTTTCTACTACAGCCAAGTTCATGGTTGTCATGGAAATTAATGACAGTAACAAGGAGTGTACTCCAGCGAAAAGGAAATGAAGGGGAAGACCTGAACTATGGAAGGATGGTCTTAGAAACTCACATCCACTTCAACAGATTGATATTTTCTTTTTTCTAGCTTAACAGAATATGATCCTTCTCCATACACACATGTACACACCCACAGACACACTCAGAGTAGAATCATAGGATCACAGCTCTCTATAGTTAGAAGGGATCTCAGAAGCAGTTCAGTTTTTCCCACCCCATTTCCCACCCCATTTCCCCATTTTATAGATGGGAAATCTCAGGTACAGAGAAAATTGTGTCTTGCCTAAGATCACACAGCTAATCAACCTACAAATATTTATTATGCATCTATTATTTTCCAGATACTTTACTAAGCAATGTGTATACAAAAAGAGACAAAAGGGGCAGAGCCAAGATGACAGAGTGAGGGCAGGAATTCTCAGAAACTCATCCCCCTCCAAACTCCAAAAATTGTCAAATTATAACTCTAGCCAAAACTTAGAGGATCAGAACCCACAGAACTTAGAAGGTCTTTTTCACTAGCACTGGGAGTTAGAAAGAGCCACAATGAAGCCTGGCTGGAGTAAATCAGCTCCAGCCTTCCAGGAACAGCCCATGGGGTGCCTGGGTCCATGGTAGAGGGGACATTTTCCAGATCTCTTGGCTCAGGAATTTCCAGGGATGGTTTAAACTGGTAGTGAGAGAACTCTGTCACACCAGGTCTTAGAGCAAGCCCAACACTTCCAGAGCATTAAGTCCACAGACAATAAAGAGGTAGGGAGAGACTGCAGAGGTTTCTCTACTATCCCTGGGGCTGTTTGCCCACACTCAGATTCAGGTTGCACCACCAGGTTGTATCACCATAGAGGAGCAGAGACTCTCCTCAAGGCTCCAGGGCAAAGGGGAGTGCTTGTGGTCATCCACACACCAGAACACAGGCAAGAGAACAGTCAGAGCCTCTCATAAGACCTTGGAGGAATTAAAGCCCCTTTGGGGTGTTCCCCCTCCCAAAGTCTTAGAGTACAGTAAATAAGTCATAGGCTGAGGAAATGAGCAAACAACAGAAAAAGAAGAACCTGACCTTAGAAAATTACTTTGGTCCCATGGAGGATCAAAATACACACTCAGAAGATGACAAAGTCAAAGCTTCTGTATCCAAAGCCTCCAAGAAAAAAAGGAAATGGGCTCAGGCTATGGACGAGCTCAGAAAATACTTTGAAAAAGCAAGTAAGGCAGTTAGAGGAAAAACTGAGAAGAGAACTGAGAGTGATGCAGCTAAATCATGAAAACCAAGTCAGCAGTTTGGTGAAAGAAATACAAAAAAAATACTGAAGAAAATAACATGTTAAAAACAGTTTAGGCCAACTGGAGAAAAAGCAAACCCAAAAGCAAATGAGGAGAAGAATACATTGAAAAAGCAGAATTGGCTAGTTGGAAGAGGAGATAAAAAAGCTCTTTGAAGAAAACAACTCCTTCAAATGTGGAATGGAGCTGAAGGAAGCTGATGACTGCAAGAAATCAAGAAACAATAAACCAATATCTCATTGGAAAAACAACTGACCTGGAAAACAGATCTAGAAGAGATAATTTAAAAGTTATTGGGCTACCTGAAAGTTATGAAAATAGCCTAGGCTTCATTTTTCAAGAAATAATACAGCAAAATTGTTCTGAGAACCTAAAAGCAGAGGGTAAAATAGAAATTGAGGGAATCTACCAATCACCTCCTGAATGAGATCCCCCCCCCAAAAAAACTTCCCAGGAATATTATAGCTAAATCCCAAAACTGCCAAGTCAAAGAGAAAATGCTACAAGCTGCTAGGAAACAAACAATTCAACTACCATGGTTCTATAACCACACAGGATTTGGATTAACCAGGATTTGGCAGTGTCTACATTAAAGGCTCATAGGGCATAGAATATGATATTCAGGAAGGCAAAAGAGCTTGGATTACAACTGAGAATCCCAAAACTGAACATCAGCCCTCAGGGGAAAAGATGTGCTTTCAATGAAGCAGGGGGATTTTAAGCTTTCCTGTTGAAATGACCAGAGCTGAACAGAAAGTTTGAATTTCAAGTACAGGACTTAGGTGAAGCATAGAGAGGGTAGATGGGAAAGACTAATTATAAGAACTTAATGATATTGAAATGCGTGTATTCCTGCATGGGAAGAAGATACTGATAACTCATTAACCTTCTCATTTTTAAGAGAAGCCAGAAGGAGCATATATGATACCTCTCCTTTTTTCTTTTTAGGTTTTTGCAAGGCAAATGGGGTTAAGTGGCTTGCCCAAGGCCACACAGCTAGGTAATTATCAACTGTCTGAGACAGGATTTGAACCCAGGTAGTCCTGACTCCAGGGCTGGTGCTTTATCCACTGTGCCACCTAGCCACCCCTAGGAGCATATATGAACAAAGCTCGGGGAGGCAGTTGAATATAATGCTATAATGTAGTATAAAGGTGGAGTCAATGGGTGATAAAGTACTGGGAGAAAAGGAAAGGAGATGTAGAATGGGCTGAGATATTTCACATATAAGAGTCGAGGAAAAGAAAAAGCTTTAGCAACAGAATAGAAGGGAAGAAGGTCAGGGGAATGAACGAGCCTTCATTCTCATCAGTAATAGCTCAGAGAGGAAACAGCACACACACTTAATAGGGTGAGGAAATCTATCTTACCCTAGAGAAAAATGAGAGGAAAGGGATGGGATAATGGAGATGGGGAAGGGGGGGGAGTAGGTGGTAGAAGAGAGGGAAGATTTTTAAGAGAGGGTAGTCAGATACAACATACTTCTAAGAGTAAAAGGAGAGGGAATAGAATAAATAGGGGTGGGGAGGAATAAAATAACAGGAAATACAGCTAGTAATAGTGACTGTGGGAAAAGCTATCGGAGGAACTTTTCTGATGGACTTATGATAAAGAAGGCAACTCATCTCAGAGACAGAGCTGATGGAATCTGAACACAGACTGAAGTACACTTTTTTCTCTCACTTAATTTCTCTTGAGGTTTTGCTATCTTTGGGGGGGGGAGAGGGTTTATATTTACTTTCACAACAATATTTTTATAATAAAATGAAAATAAATCAACCACAGAAATCATTGTTGAAAAAAAGAGGCAAAATATTGTCTTTGTCCTCAAGGTAATGTGTCAAAGTCAGGTTTTGACTCCAGAATAGTGCTTTTTCTTTTGTACCATACAGCTCATTCAGTTATCTTGACATAGTGCTGTTGTATTTTGCAGGTACATAGTTTAACAATAAAGAAAACACATATATATTATACATATATATAATATATTAGTGGAGGCAGTGAGAGTTTTGATAGGTCTTAAAGACAAGGTAAAGAGAAGAAAAAGAACAGGATAATAAAATACATATATAATATGTGTGTATACTATATATAATATATGAATATAATATTTATACACATTTATACATACATACATACAACACAAGGTCCTGATATTGTATTTTTTTTAGCCAAAGTGATCCATTAAAATGTTGAGGTCTGATTTTTTTAAACTTATCTCAAAGTCTGCCCACTTGGAGATAACAGTGTTGTTGCTGCTTGGGGACAGTCAGCCAGGAAGGCAGGAGAAAATGCTGCTACTAGAACAATATGTCTAAGGTTCCTGGAAAAGCACAGAAAAAACCCTGCAAAGTGGGTCTGTTTTACCAGAAACATTAAGCAGACACAATTAGCTAAAAAGAGCAGTTCACCTTGATCTTTCATGTCCTCTTTAGACATGCAGGATCCTTTGGGATCCAACACTACACCTGCCCCTTCTTCTTGAAGATCCTCAAACCCAGTCCCACTCTTATCACTCCAAGCTGAGATATCAGATGATGATGATGACAGACAAGGGAAACAGCCCTTAGGCTTTCAGTCATAGTAGTCCTCTGGCTTCATTTCACAGGAAAGAACCTCATACAGTTGGAATGACTTGCCTAATAGAACATAAATTATAAGCAAATTACAGATCCAGGGTTCAAGCTCAAATTCTTCTCCAGCCTTATCATAGAATATGCCTTCATGAAATACCCCATCAAAACTGTAGCTTTTGATGCCTCATAGAGCTAAGAAAGGAAGAAGAGAGGGCCCATGAAATTTCCTTTTATCCCTCACTGGGTCCAGAGCTTGGAGACCCTTATCCGCATTCCTTACCCTCTTCATTTTGCATTTAAAAATTCTGAACGAAGAGATTAGAGTTCAGTCCCTTATTTTACAGCCAAGATAATCAGAGGTTAGAGGGGTTCAGTAATTTGCTCCCAGGCTCACCCAAAGAGTTGGTGACAGACTTAGTATTAGAAATTAAGCTTCCTATGAACCACTCTGGATCTTTTTATGCCACATTTGTCCTCTTGAGGATGGGGCTGCAGAAAAGAGGGGGAGGTTTTAAAAGTATGAACCACCACATAAGAAATACAGGCAACAGAGACAGCAATAGATTTCACATTTCATGACTCCTCTGTAAATAATGTATAGCCCAAGCATTTTATATATAGATATACATTTTATATATAGATATACATATACAGCTCTACCTTTTTTTTAAGGAGTGGCTTATGTGATTTTGATATTCGTTTCCTATGCTTCTTCTTGTTCACTCTTTTCCCAACCTTACCCACCCTTCCCCATAGATATTTTGCTCTCAATTGATTTTTCTGGTTGTCTCTGTTATTTATGTCTTTATGACTGTAAACAGTTTAATACAAAGGAACATTAAAAAAAATGAAACAAAGAGTCTTTCCAAATTGATTTCCAAATCAAATCTCACCCTTGGTAATTTGATTTGAAGGAAATGGAGAGCAAAGCATTCTAACAGGGCAGCCTTTATGATAGATCATAATTACTCACACGTGTGCCTAACCCTCCCTGTTTGGGGCTCCCAATTAGAAAGTTAATTGAGTGAACAAGCTGTTGTCAATGCCGATGGATGCCCATACCCTAGGTCTTTGGATGCCTGCTGCCTTCACCCCCACCCCCTCCCCCCATAGAAGTGTCCAGGAATCCCTTTGCTCAGCAGTAAAAACCAACAAATGTTTCTTGAATGCCTCCTTCATGCAGATCACTATGCTCTATGCTGTGAGGCATACAAAGATATGCTAATGCCTCAAGAGGCTTGTGGAGACTGGGAGTTTGATGGGTCTTGAAGGCATGGCAAAGAGCAGGATGAGAACAGGTTAAGCAAAGGTGTAGTGGTAGGAATGGGTATCATGGAGACATCAAGACTGGAGAGTAGTTGACTAGGTGAATTGATTTTGATGTTTTGAAAGAAAAACTTGCTAACAGATTGGTTATGGGAGATGCGACAGAAAAGTCTAAATTAATGTAGTGCTTACTAACCACCAGTAGAAAAATTTTAAGTTTTTTAAAGTATGATCGTTAAGTCATACTACTAATACTAATAACTGGCATTTTGGTGGCACTTTAACTTTTGAAAAATCCTTTATAAATATCACTTTACCTGATCTTTACAACACCTTACAACAATTGCTATTATTATTATACCCAAGTTAATGCTGGAAGAAACTGAGACAGTAAGATATATAGTGACTTGCTCAAGGTTACACAGCTGGTAGGTATCTGAGGTTGTATTCAAACTCAAGTCTTCCTAATTCCTATTGCCACACCTAGTTTTGTCTTTCATTCAGTGAACAAACATCTAATGACAATATTGTCTATGATTTTTACATAGTACTTGTGCAGAATGCTGTGCTGGGGAGAAATAGAGTTTAGATAGAATATATGACTCCTGTCTAAATATTGATAACTTCAGTATGATGAAGTGGAAAAGAACACTCGTTTGGATGTCAAGAAGACTTGAGTTATTGCACTGTTCCATATAATCCTGTGCAAATAATCTTACCACTTATGCCTAGGTTTTCTTGTTGGTTAAATAATGGGAGTTGGACTGGATCATCTCTCCTTTCCATCTGAAAATCTTATGATATCTTTGTACAAGTAGTATTACATCTAAATGCTAATATGACTCCAGGTCCTGAATTCCCTTAAGAATTACAAAGATGGTACTTATTCCAGTTTAATTTTGTTCCTTTCTTCTTCCACTCCCTCCCTACCAATAAACAGTTCTTCCTAATACTTTGGGCTAGTTAAACACCCTGGTACTTTTTTCTTGTGCTAATTAGCTTTTTCCAACAAATGCTAATGAATAGCTCCACATGGTTTTATAGATGGCAAGGACAAACTAGTAATTTACAGAACATAGAAACCAATCATTGGCCAATAGAGAGAGGCCCTTAGGGTTTGTTGGGCTTATAATGGGCCCCTGAAATTCAATTCCTTGAAATGTTTGAAGGATCCATTGCAACCAGGAAGATTCAGGCTGATGGACCAGCTAACTAGGGAATCACTTTCACAGGGAATTGCCCTTTTATTACCTCCGATCAGTGAGTTAAATCCCATTTAACCCTAAGAAGACATAGAATAACAATGCTTTTACTGTGTTAACATAAAGAAACTGACAATAGGTCTCCATTCACTAACAAAAGTCAAGCTGAATCCTCTAGATTATTGGCATCAAATAGAAATGAGCCTGAAATCATGCAGTTGCAAATTGACTTAGAAAACTACAGATGACACTATCAATGTTCTATTACATTTTTTTCTTATTTTATTGAATATTTCCCTGTAACATTTTAATCTTTTTCCAACCTATTGGACAGTGTTTTGACTGAAATTGAGCCTGGGCCCTGTGATTGCTACCTCTCATCTTCTGAAAAGACTAGTCCTATATACCTTAGTAGATAAACTTTTTGGGTTGCTGTGGCCAAAATAATCAATTTTCTTATTGTTGTTGTTATTAATTAATCTGAAATAAATCTTTTATTATTATTATTCCTGGTGCTGAGTCTCTTTTTTTTTATTTGTGGTCCTTGGTTTGTGAACAGACTCTATTTTTTTTTGAACCATAATTGAGGTCTTTGTACTTTGACAGGACCTTTCAGTCTCAGATTTTGCTTGGTGTTAGCATAATGTTCCATGACAAAATAAGGCACTTGGATAGGGCTTTAGTGAAAGATTATGCATGATATTAAGTATCCAGTTGGGGTTTTAACTTTAATTTCTCAAAAATTTTCTTTAATCTTCAACTTAACTTTGTCATGGAAAGGCAACATGGTCTAATGAACAGAGTGTTGGAATCTGGAAGACCTGACTTTGAATTCTATCTCAAATACTTATCAGCTATATGAACATGGGCAAGTCATTTAATTCTTCTCAATTTCCTTATAGATAAATGGGGATAATAATGATAGCTCCCTGGGGTTAATGTAAGAATCAACTAAGTTAGAAGATGTTAAATACCTAATTTACTATACAGTGCTACATGAATGTCAGTAATTATTATTCAGTGGAATGGTGATCACAGGTAATAGGAATGTTAAGACCTTTGAATAAGTCCACCACATTGTCCTTCCTTCCTTCCAATTCATAGGAAACAGAAATGAAAATATCTGAAACAGATCAAATAAAGCTAGAGGAATTATAGAAATACCTGCCATATTGCAGAGGTGGGATAATTGTGGCAACTTGTAGAAGACTGTGGTGTGTGGCCATAATATATATTGGTAAATTTACTTTAATCCTTCATCAGAAGGCTGTCATTTTGAATTCTTCAGTATTGGGGACTGGGTTGTATCTAATCATCCACCCTCTTTATTAGATCAGTGAAATGCTTTTGTTTAATGACACAATTGGTGGTGACCTGATGAAACCTCATAACCTTGGCTCTCAATAGTATGATGCCCAACTAACTAAGCTTATTTGAATAGACCTGAGATAGCATTGATTTGAACAGTGCTATCCATCAGCACCATAAGGAAATGGAATCTCAAGGTATAACTTCAAGATGAAAGTGGAAAGAATATCTCAGTCAGGTGACTTGGATTCTTTTTTTCTTAATGGTTTTTAAGTTTGTCACTAATTTTTTAGAGAGCTCTACTCTGAAGAGCTGAGCAAATGAATAATATTAAAATTCCAACTATCAAACACATTAAAAATAAAGTATACAAACTCTGGAAAGCCACTAGAGAGGTTGAGGCAGGTTTATGGGCCAGGTAGGCAAGAGGGTATATTCTCCCGGTCTATAGGCAACTGATTTGATATAGACCATGTGCTTGCTGTAGTTGAGTATAATTATTCAGTTAGATTCAGTGAAAGATTATGGGATAAGAACCAAGACTGTAGGTGATATTCCTATAGGACCCCTATAAGTGATTTTTTTTCTTTTTACAACACTCTCTCTCAGGGATTCTTTACTTTTATTTTTCTCTCCAGCTTTCTTCTCCATGCCTTGTCTTCTGCTTTCATAGTTTTTTCCTTGCTCTTCTACTTTCCTTTCCTTCTTCATTCTCTCTCTCCTTTTTTCTGTCTGTCTCTTTCTGTCTCTCACTTCTTGCCCTCTCTTTTTTCTCTCTTTCATTGTCTCTCTGCTATTTTTCTCTCTCTCCTTGACTTTCTCTTCTCTATTTCTCCTTCACTCCTCCCTTTCTTTTCTCTCTTTCTTTCTCTTCTCTTTTCTTTCTCTCTTCCATTTCTCATTTTTTTCTTCATTTTTCATCTTTATTTTTCGGTCTTTCATTTCATTTTCTTTTTTTTATGTATGTTTTCTCCCTCCAGCTCCCACCTTGTTAAATCTACCTTGCTAAATTCAGGGTAGGGAAGGAAATTTTCATTTACAGCAACCCCTTTCTCCCCCTTATGATGTGCAATAATTTATCCTGTCTGGGTATCCTAGGAAACAGAACTCTGGTTTGTGAAGGGGGCAGATGTGCCCCTACTGTACTTGTAGGGGCAAGAGAATGAGAGAGAAAAGAAATGTTTCTTAATTGCACAGCACAAGAGCGACAGAGCAGAGTATACTCTCTGGCCTGTAACTCTGTAATTAGATGAATTAGTGGAACAATGACCCAGTTTTCCTTAGTTTCTGAATTCCTCCACCTATTCCTGAAGTCTCTAATATTTGTTGTTCACCCACCCCTTCTCTTTTCCTACTTCAATTTCATTTCTCATCCTGAATTCCATGGAAAACTTGTCCACACCCTGCCCCCATTTGTACAAAAATGAACTTTGTTCCCTTTTTCCCTTCCCTATGTAAACCTATAATCCTATAATTCTTTCTGTCTTTAGAAAGTACCATTTATTTAATACTTGTAATCATATTATCACTATCACTTACATTTCTTCTTAATTTTCAAGTTTAACAAGTATTTTCCTTATAACAACCAGGTGAGGTAGGAAGCACAAATTCTATCCCCATTTTACAGATGAGGAAACTGAACCTCCAAAAACTCCTATGACTTGTCAAGGTTCTGAAGGAGTGTCAGAGGGCTTGGCATATTAGTTCTTTCAAAAATAAATATAGGAAAACTGGGAAAAGATTAATTGAGACTTCTCTGGCACATTCTGTATGGTAGAAGAATTTTTTCTTAGCCTTGTTTTCAACAGTTAAATTCAGGGAATATGTATTTAACACTTACTATGCAAAATCCTAGAATTAAAACAATTCCAGGCAACAACTAGCTTTTGGGCAGAGATTCTTTACCTTAATACCTCTGGGTTGTTTAGGTGGTCAAAGGGGTCCATGAGCCAAAAGAGATAAAGAGGCTCTGTATTGGGGAGGTATAAAACACACACACACATGCACACACACACACACACACACACACACACTTACACTTATATACACACAGATACACATACACACTCTTCTTCCACCTATTCATTCTGTCTTCCAACCAAACTAGATTAATTGTTGTTCCCTAAAGTTTCTTTCAGCCTCTGCACATTTGTGCAGATCCATGTGTCTTCCTCACATCATCTGTTTGAAGGTCTTCTCTTTCTTCAAAGCTCCATTTAGATGTCATCTTCTTTAAGAAGTTTTCCTTATGAGCATATGATTTCCCCAGTTGAAAGTGAACTTTCTCACCTCAAATTTCCCTGTAACACTTTTCTTGGCTCTCTTCTTTACTCTTATCACACTTTGCCTTTTATCACTCTTGTATACATATTAATTTCCCACTAGCAGATTGCAAACTCCTTGAGGACATATGATATATCTTAAAAATGTATTTATATACTCAGCATGAGCACAGTAAATTGTATACATGAGGTGTTTGTTCAATATTTGTTGAATATCAAATGGTGCAAAAAAACTAACCATGTGGGAAGATAGGGTTTGCCATGTAGATTGGTATCATTAGCTGATTAGTTCAGGTAGTTAAAGCATAGTATTAATGAGGCCAAAGTCACAGGTTCAACCCCTTATATGGGCTAATTAACTTGGCTCCATTCTGTGGTCATGGACTGAATTTCTAACCTTAGTCAACTATCTTGCTGACATGGATTAGTGTTCATATGGGTACTGGTTGAGACCATCTGTGTGGTTCAGACAGCATCATGTAGTGAAACAATGCTAGTCTGAGAATCAGGAAACCTGGATTTTGGTTCCATCTCTTCTGATTATATTATGTATTTTGCTCCAGATTCTCCCCCTCCAACACTTACTTCAGCCTCCATGGCTCTGCAATGATCTACTTCTAATTAAATTGAGAAAAGTAATCCAAATGTGATCTACCAAAGTCTGAGAGAGACTGGAACAGAATTAATAAACTTAGTCAGGAGTAACCTAAAGTCAAACTGTGACCTAGATTATATTTATTTCTGGTGGTCACTCCTCTCCAATATCCTTTGCATGTCCTTTCATTCAACATTTATGATGTACCTCATCTAGGAAAAACACTTTTCTAGGGGTTGGGGATGCAAAGAAAAAGGCCTAGCATCTGCTGTCATGCAAGTTACTGTTTTATGGGGGAGATAAGATTTGCAATCAAATAACTGTAGTCAAAGATGGGATGTAGTCATGGATGGATTAGAAAAAGTTCAAAAGGTTAAAATAATTCACAAACAAAAGCAATTACCTTTGATGTGGGAGTGAGGGGAAATCTGGAAAGAGTCATATCTATCCAGTGAGCTTATTAGTGGTGGGTAGGGTTGGAGGAGTAAAGGCAAGGTAAAGAGCATTCCAGAGAGAGGGAATAAATAGCCTACTTAAAGTCTTAAATGCTAGAAAGATGAACGTGTATTTGAAGGAAGAAGAGTAGTGTGGTTTGGCTGGAATCTTTCCACAGTTTTCTGAGGCTTCCTTTCTCCCCATTCATTTCGCAATGATGCTCACTGAAGCTGGGGCATGCCCATTAATTTGACATTTTCATCTCTTCTTTTTAAATTAAAATTTATTCTTCCTTTATGGAATTTCACTGCTCATCTAACAGCTATGCTGTTAATGAATAATAATAGGTAATGTATTATTTTTCCTCTATAACAGTTTATAAGAGGGATGGACCTTTAGTATCTTAAATCAAAGGAGCGAATGATGTGTGACTTTCCAGAAAGATA
Source organism: Macrotis lagotis (assembly GCF_037893015.1). Taxonomy (NCBI): domain Eukaryota; kingdom Metazoa; phylum Chordata; class Mammalia; order Peramelemorphia; family Peramelidae; genus Macrotis; species Macrotis lagotis. The sequence goes on from NC_133659.1 coordinate 76,303,422, forward strand.
TGGAGGAAGAAACTTCTTTTGGCATCTCTCAAGACAAAGTACATAATGCATTTGCTGACCTGTAAGATCAATCTTAAACTGCATTATATGATTGGTAGGCCCAAAATCCAGGGGAGAAACGGTTCAATTATTGACTCAATGGCCCTACAGGAATTGAACCTTATGGATTAAGGCTAGGAAAATGAAGAATTGGATAATAAGTTAAACAAAAAAAAATGAGTACTATGGAGAAGAAGAGGTTTTCATGGATAGCACTATGGAAGAGAAGAAGCAAAAATAATATTGTTGAGGGTTTAGGCTAAAGAGAATTAAAAATGAATAATAGGCTACATAATAGTAAAACCATATGTGAAAGCACCTTACCAATTCAAAAATTAGTTATTAAACAAACTCACCAAACTCAGAGTGTAAGTGTAAAGCAAGGAAGACCTCTGAAAAATCAAAATCATTATGGCTAAACTCATAAGTGAACTCAACAGGTCTTCATTCAGAATTCAGTGCCTCTAATTTTACCTATAGTTTTAAGAAGAATTACTATTGTATGTCCAAGGTCAAAGAAAATAACAAGAGTAAAAGTTAGGAGGGAGCAGAGATATTATGCAAGAAGGCTCATATTTCATACAAAAAGCAGTTTGAAATGACATTTTACCTTCTGAAATCAAGTGAAGAGATAGAAAAAAACCTATAAAAAAGAAAGAAGACATCAGAACGGTTCACTTATCCCTATATATTTTACTAGTCCCTGAGGACTTCACTAAAATATAGTATAATAGTGTATGCTCATAAACATGACTCTGGGTTATCAGGAAAATAAATCCCATTAGCCTTATGCTATTTAAGAAGGCATGGAAGCATGCAATGCTCATGTTAGAAAGAACTTTATAAAAATGAATGAATTTCAAAAATGACAGTGGTTGAAGAAGAAAATCCTCATTTATGTGAGAAATTTATCTATCCAGAAGGTTCTGGATTCTTGAAGTTTTATTGTATACTTAGAGAATAAGATGAAATGGGAGAAGGAAATTAAGACCGAAAATAAGTGAATTTTAAAAATTTAATTGAAACTAATTATAATATTTGCATAATATTTGATAACATGTTATAATATCTTACATTTGTAGAGCATTTTAGAGTTTATAACTTTTTTTACATGCATTAATTTTGTGTGGTTTCATAGAACAAAAATGTAGAATAGTGGGAAGAGTCCTAGCTGGGTAGGAGTCAGAAACTTGGATTCTAGCCTTCTATTGGTCATTTATCAACTGGTAAATCTTAACCACATCACTTGTTCTTCCTAATACCTAACTATATAAAGGGGGGGTGGTGTAAGAAGATGATTTCTGAGATTCCTCCATGCCCTCACACTTTGATTCTCTGATATTTACAAACACTCTGTGAGCTAACCAGAGCAGATATCTCCATTTTAGACTAAAAGGGGTTAAATAATTTCCCCTAAGTAGGTATGCAAGCTAAGACCAGAACCCTGGTCTTCTGACTCCTAGATTAATGCTATGAATATCATCAATATATGCATTTCTTTGATTCTCCAATACTCATGTGATTCTGGAAAATAAAGGGTGAATTTGGTAGTGTTTTAACTACAATAGTTGGAGCATTCAATCTAATAAGATTATTAATGGTTTGTGTGTTGCTGGGCAGAAATATCATTGCAAAGGGTGAGTGGGAAGGGATGCTGTTAAAGATGAAAAAAATGGTAGCATAAGCATTCAGTGTGATATCCTCAAATTTGCACATAACTTTATGAAATGATTTTAAAAATGAGACAATCAGAAGGACTTAAACAAGGCAAACATCATTGCAAGGATTTTATGTGATAGAAATTTTAAGTCTAAAGGCATTGTATTACTCTTGTGGTTAGCCCAGAAAGCTCAAAAAGGCCTCCTAAATGAGTTAGGAACATAAGGAATACTGTGAATGATAGACGTGGAGATCTTTGCATACCAGACAATGAAGAATATTCCATGCAAAAAATCTAGGTCTGTGGGAAAGACATGGAATCTGGAAAGGGTAGAATGATGGAGTGGAAGTCTGATTGAGGATCCCAGATGGCTATTCTGCTCATGCTTGGGAATTATTATTCCCTAGTTTCAATGTAATCTCAATAACCTTACTTTCTTTACTTTCCCTGCAAAGTGAAACATAAGGGCTAATTTTAGATCCACAGAGATTTGTTGGTGATTCACTAAAGTTTAGGTGCAACCACTTACAGCTGGTGTGAGGGTGGAACACTTTTCGACTGGTCTAACCTCAAACTGGCTTCTCCCATTCATGATACAGAGGGATAATGACCTGACTGTGATAATGTCTCCTTTCCCCCCACTGTCTACAGCATTCTGGCCACAGCTGGGACCCACTTCAATACCCATGTGGATCTGAGGACCCTTCGGGCTGTACGAGTACTGAGACCTCTAAAACTTGTATCAGGCATTCCCAGTGAGTGTTTGCTTTTTTTTTTTTGTTATGTTGTGTGAAGTGGGTTAATGATTGTGTGTCACCCTACGCTTGCATTAATATAGGGTATAGGTCTGAAATAAATCAGACTGTGAGCAAGAAGTATTGGTGATATAAACAGAAGGTAGGGATTCAAAAGTGCTATTACATTCCCCTAAATCTAGATTTTATAAGAAGGCACATGAAAGCATAATTAACTTTTTTAATAACAATACCCACCCTGAATTCAAATTCCAATATACGTAGTGTATTCTTTCTGCAGACAAGAAGACTGATAACTAGAATCTAATAAACATTTAAAATTGATATTTTCATTTATCTTATCACCTATATTTTCCCTTAGTGCTCTCTCCCTCTTCTAGAGAGCCACTCCTTTTAACAAAGAATTGTCTTTTTTTTTTAAAAATGAAGTGGGGGGTAGTAATCTGTTCTTATATACAGAGCTCCATACTTGTGGAATTAAATTGTAAAGGAAAAATGGGAAGGATCATCTCATAGCCCTTCTTTGGGGGCCAACATTGTTCTCTATAATTTTATAAATTCAGTTTTCATATTTGTAGTTGTTTTGCTTTCCACTGACAATGTATCCTTTGATACATTATGATATGGTCATAATGCATGTTATTTTCTTGGCTTTGCTTATTTCCCTTAGCAATCAGTTCACTTAAATCCTTCCATTCTTCTCTGTATTTATGATGCTTGTCATTGCCTATAGCAAAATAATGATCCATTACATTTATGTCACATAGTTAGTTTAGCCATTTCCCTAACTGAAGGGTTCCTGCTTTTGGTTCTAGTTCTTTAGTACCACAATAAGTGCAAATGTGAATGTTTGGTTTATGGAGTCTTTGGTTTTTGTTTGTTCGTCATTTTCATTGAGTTCCTTGGGGTATCTGCCTAACAGCGAAGTCTCTGGGTCAAAGGGTATGAATATTTTAGTCACTCTGCTTATTGTCGCTCAAATATTTTCATCCCTTTCTACAAAATCAGCTGTGTGTTCTATCCAACACTGACCAGTACCGCCTACTCTTCTCCTTAGCCATTTTTGCAGTCAGCCACCAGCTTTATTAGGCATAATCTTCTCAGAATAAACATAACTATAGTTTCAGCGAACCAAACTTTAAAAGGAGCAAAACTTATTCAATTCACCATTAAGCCTCAATGCTCTATTTTCTTTAATGTTTCAAGTGCATTCTAGTGGGTTATTATTTGTAGTAGAAGCTCAGAAACTGAATTGGAAGGCTATAGATGCCTAGTAATACTTGTTGAATTTAATTGAATTGTATCATATTGATGTCATCAAGGAACAGTATATAAAGGAAACAGATTCAACTATGTGGGGTGGCATGGGGGTGAAATCCCTTCACTTAGTCTATCTGCAATAGATATAGTTCAATAAATGCAAGTAAGCCATCCTCTGCTTCCTTCCAGGTTTGCAAATAGTACTGAAGTCCATCATGAAGGCGATGGTGCCTCTCCTACAGATTGGCCTTCTTCTGTTCTTTGCCATCCTGATGTTTGCCATCATTGGCCTGGAATTTTATAGTGGGAAACTACACAGGGCCTGCTTTATGAACAATTCAGGTAGGGTCACCAGGTGGTGCTTAAGATATTTTATCATCTATCTGAGTCTTAGTTATCTATGGTCTGTGGACAAACATTAACAATAATTAATCAAAGAAAACTACCGGGGCAGCTAAGTGGTATGGTGGATAGAGTACTGACCTTGGAGTCAGGGAGACCTGAGTTCAAATCTGGCCTTAGACACTTAATAATGACTTAGCTGTGTGACCTTGCACAAGTCATTTAACCCCCAAAATAGTAGATAAAAAATGCTATTTGTAAGCAAGTAACTAACCATATTACCTTTGCTTGGGCTTGAGTTATCTCATTTATCATAGGAAAGTGTCAGACTAGGGAATTTCTAAGTCTCCCCCAGTTCTAATAAATACTACTTATTTATCTAGGATTACTGGTGTCCACCACTTCTCATGACCACAAAGAAGAAAGTTGTTCATATTTTTCTTGTGTTTTAAGGGTTATGAAGTGCTTCCTTGAATCCACATTTTTTTTACAAATGAGGAAACTATATTTCAATGTGGTTAAGTGGTATTCTTGAAGTCACCTCTACTACTAATAGCTAGTATTGATAAAATTTGTCCTCATGTGCCAGGCACTATACTGAATTTAAATATGATCTTATTTGATCTTTATACAAATGTTGGAAACAAAGTGCTATTATTATACATATTTAATGAATGAAATAAGAAGAGATTAAGCAGGATTTGAACTTTGGCCTTCCTGCTTCCCTGTCCCAACATTTACTGCATCATCTAACTGTCTTGAGAATCACTCTCAGAGCTTGGCCTTAGATCTAGGTCTTCTAATTCCTTTTTCTACTATATCATATTGTCTATAAGGTCTACCTGGAAGTCACAAGGAGAGTAAAAAATAATACTAAAGCAGTTCTGTCCATATTCATTCTTGTTATTCAAATCCAAGAGAATAATTTCCCAGAAAACTTTGGAGACAATGATAGAAAAAAAATATTTTGCAGACAGCTAAAGGGACTGATAAGGGCAGGCTCTCTAGAAAGGATGCATCCAGGAGAGGATGTCAATTAGAAAGGTGTGATCACTTGACCAGGGATACAGGTGAAGTAGAGAGGCCAGAAAGATGGAGAAGAAAGCAAAGAAAGTCTAAATTCTTTTTTTCGATCAGAGAACTTATTGTCACATCCGACCTCTTATTGTTTTCTGAGTTCACTTTTCAGTTTGTGCTCATTGCCTATGGCTTCTTGTCTCTCTATGTGTGTCTGCAGGTGTGCTGGAGGGGTTTGATCCTCCCCACCCATGTGGGGTGCAGGGCTGCCCAGAAGGTTATGATTGCAAGGACTGGATTGGCCCCAATGATGGGATCACTCAGTTTGACAACATTCTCTTTGCTGTGCTGACCGTCTTCCAGTGTATAACCATGGAAGGATGGACCACCGTGCTGTACAATGTAAGTGAATGGATTTAAGTTTTAATAGGGAGGGTTAGGATTGGGGATGAAGCTACTATGAACCAAGAGATCTGGGGAATGTCAGGAGTAGATGAATGTGTATGCGTTAGTGTTGAGTAGCAGATCAAATGTTTCCATCTGTGGTCTGAGTTCACTGTTCTTTGAAAGTTTATTAGACAGGAGATCTTCTGTTAGGGAATGGAATGGAATGGAAAAAACATTCATTAAATCCTTACAGTATGCTGACCACTATGTTGAGTCCCGAGAACACAAATAGAAAATGTAGACAGTCCTTGCTCTGAGAGAGCTTGTATTTTTATTGATAGAGACAATGAATAGAACAATTCAACTTTCCAGGACCAATGATCCCTGGGGTCTGGTTGTAGGACAGATGGTAGGGTCTGATGATCCTCCATGTTACTGGAATGGTTGTAGTCAATGCTCCCTCCCTATTCATTGAAACAACTGTATTGTCATCTCCTTGTGATCTTCTGTCAAGGGTCTAGAAGGACTAGGTTGAGATCTTAGTGTGATCTGAGTAGGAGATGGACTTTGGAATCTTGTCACTGGGGAAGGGCCCACTTAACCCCCAAAATAGTAGATAAAAATGGTATTTGTAAGTAAGTAACTATCTAACCATATTACCTAAGTAGGGCACCAAAGACTGGTTTAGTCAAATCCACTCAGCAAGAATTTATTGAACTCTACTATGCAATAAGTATAAAAATAAAAAGAGACAACATGATATGATTAGAGTTCTTGGATGGCGATTCAGGAAAAACAGGGGGCAAATCACATCTCTGAAACTTAACAGATGAAGCATCCAGGATTATTTAACTCTCAGGGAGTATAATATAGAAACCACCCTCCCACACCCACACCCACATACACACACACACACACACACACACACACACACACACACACACACACACCTGCATTTGAAATATAAGGATCAAAATTCAAATCCTACCTTTGTTCTTAATTATTTGTGTATACCATTATTACAATATAAATAGTAATACTATTATTACTATTTATTATCATTTTATGGTTTGTAAATGATTTAACTCTCTATTGTTGCTGTTGAATAGTTTCATTTATATGCAACTCTCTGTGACCCTGTGCCAGGTTTTCTTGGGAAGATATTGGAATGATTTTCCATTTCCTTCTCTAGCTCATTTTAGAGATAAGGAAACTGAAGCAAACAAGGTTAAGTGACTCACCCAGGATCACACATGCTTAGGAAGTGGTTGAGATCAAATTTGAACACATTTCCTCCTGACTCTAGAACTGGCATTCTATTTACTAAATTGAACTCTTATATGTCTGTTTCTTGAACTATAACATGAAGAGGTTCAAGTAGATGATCTGTATAAGGTTCCTCTTCCTTCTATATCTATCATTCTTTGACTTCTGTTCTATCTTAGGTTGCAATTTGCTTTTGTGGAGGGGATTCTTACACCTGGGAATTCTGTAATCAGATCGCAGGCCTTTTGCAAACATGATCAACACTGTGTTTTGGCTCTATAGGTAATAGAAAATAAATTGTCTGTAAGTAGTTTCCTGCATAGTTGGGGAGATGATACATAGGTAAATGAAGCATTTAGAGATGATTCCACAAACTAAGAATATCTCTAGTTTTGGAAGTTGTCAAGGGGCTCCTGTAGAAGAAAAGGGATTAAACTAGTTGATCTTTAATTCAGAGATTCTATGGTTTTTAATTATACCATTAAGCTCTGTATTCCTAGGTATGGATTTGAATGGCAAAACTGAATGGGGCTTAGTCTGATCCATGCAAAGCTGGCCCTGGAGATGGGATGGATTGGTCAGGTCCACACTTTGGGGCAAGGCTGATAGGGAATTGACTGTCTATCTGAGAATTGGCCTAGGGTGGAAAGCGCTGGCTTGCTGTAGCTAAAAATTACCTTAACCCAATCTTCTGGATAAGGCAAATCCTCATTTGCATTTATTACATACCTCATTGTATGCCTTCAGGCTGCTTCTTACCCCTTTGGGATTTCACTTTACCTTCATATAAAATTGTAAGAAGAAGAAGTTCTAGCACAATCAGCTGCTCTTGATGGGTGTTCTGGATACATTCTACAGTCAGGGTCAAAATGGTGACCTGGGCATACCTGCTTCTCAGGTGAGGCAGGGTTATATGAGAACTAACTTAACCCCACTCTCAAGAGCTGATTGTTAAACTTTCAATGCAGATTTAGAGGTTGGAAATAAACCATTACTACAAATCAGTCAAGTTTTTGGTTTTTTGATTGTTCATATTTAATAAAGTAATGGAAGAAATACTCATAATGTAAATTAACTTGAAAGTGTGCCTTGAGCACTTTTTGGAGTCAGCTGTTAAATATCAGCACATCTCTGAGCCTAAGAAAATGTTTGAATCAGATCTCAGATTTCAGTGGGAATTCAGGGTGAGCAAAACTCCTCTCTACCATCTTAGATCGCTATATATTCTATAACCTATAGTCATAGACAGTTATTGGGGGTTTGAAAGTTAATTGACTTATTCAGGGTTATATAGCAAAATGTTCCAGGAATGGGATTTGAGCTGTTATTCCATTGTCTTTCACTGCCACTTCTTTGCTACTCATTACAATAATTGGATCATAGATTAAGAGCTGAGCCTGTAACAATCATTTTAATCCAGCTTTCTCATTTTATTTACATAAGGAAAGTCAAGTCCAAAGATGATAAACCCAAGGTCGCTCTCCTGGAAACACTTGAGGGAAAGAATTTTATGTATCTATGCATTCTTACTGTCCTATATGGAATAGGTGATAAATGTGGTAGGTAAGAATGCATTCTTGGCCCTAACTCTCTAAGTATGAACTCCATGGAGGAATCACGCATCCTCATCAAGGCAGAAAGCTAGATGAAGAAAGGTAGATGAGGAAAGAGCAAGGAAACATCTTGCCCAGCCCATGTAGATAGCCATGAAGACAAATGAGGAGGCTTTGTAGAGGAGGGGGGGAAAAGGAAAGCAAGGGTGAAAAATCACATTATCACAGTTTGTTTGACATTTAAAGTATGTTTCCTACATGCCTTTGAAAATCAGAGGGCAGGACCCTTGCTGGGTGATGATATTTATTGTGATCTGTGAGTACTTTGTTTCAATTACACATAAAGAGCCAACCAAATTATATGATAAATGTATTAGACAGTCAGATTGAAAGATAGGAAGCATTGCAATTGGGGATACCAATATGATCCTGAGAAGTCATCTAGATTTCCCCCCAGGTTCTGGGGAAACCAGGGTGCTTCTGAGACATTCCATTCCTTTCCTTCAGCCTTTTGCTCCACTCTTCCAGACTTATCGCTGACATTATCTGTCTTTGGTTACCTCCATGCTTCTCTTCAGTGACAGTGATTGATTGGGCTAATATAGAGATAAGAAAGAATCTCTGTCCCCTTTCACATTCCTGCCACATCATGGTTATTGCCTGGCCTATTGTGAACTTGGCCTGTATCAAGGGAGGTATAGCTTTATAGAATGAGGAGCCAGCCCCTCTGTTCTCCACTTTGTACACATTGAAACTAAGATATTGGGTTTAGTTGTAGGGTACTGACAAGTTGGAGATTTCAGAGGAGGTGTATATGAGGTCCTTGAGTCTGTGGCATATGAGGATTGTTTAAAGACATTCAAAATATTCATCTTGGAGAAAAGGAGATTCCAGGGGAACATGTTAACTATGTGTTCGAAAAATTTTATATATAATATAAAAGACATGATTTATAATATATTATATAATTTATCAATTATATTATTTGTTACTTATCATTTATATTAATTATATATCTCCCCCCTGTCTCCACCTTGACTGGAGGCAATACTCAAATCTTTTGAGCACTCTATGTTTTTCCTCCCCCCACCCCCTTTTTGATACGTGAGAGATCCTGGGGGACAGGAGGTCTGGTGCTTATAAAGATGAAGAACAGAACCATTCTTCCTAGATTTCTGTGCTTCTCTTGAAACTGTTCATCTCTTCTTGGATCCTTCTCAACTATCTCTCCAGTCTTTTTTGTGGATTCATCCTTGAGGCTTGAGTATTAGAAAAGTTGAGAATTTTCTTGGAGATGTAAGTAGGATGAATGCCGGAGTAAACTACTAATGCTTCAGAGACTCAGAGGGTTGTTCTCTTTAATCCTATCATTGGTATGCCTTTTCTCCAATGAAGAAAAGATGAAGAGAAGAGATGGATATCCAAATTAAAAGGACAATGCAGTCATGATGACCAAGAGCAGGATCTAGGTTAGTCTTTAGTGATTAGACATTTTATAAAGGTGGCAGCTACAAATAGAATCACCAAAGAGGAAACTGCCAAAAAATTGAGGTCTCTGGTATAGAATCTTCTATGACATTAATGACAGCATGATGAAAAGGGAGGAGAAGCAGATTTGAAGTCAGGAAACCTGAGTTTGAAACTCCTTTCCAACACTTTTTATGTATGCGAGCATGGGTAAGTCTCTTAACTTCTATGAACCTTAACTTCCTTATCACTAAACGGGGGATATTTATACTTGAATTAACTAGTTAACAGGATTGTTGTAAGGAAAGAATTTTTAAAGGTCCCCTAAAGATCATGTTCTCCTTATTTCATATGAGGAAAAAGAAGACCAAAGAGGGTAAGGAACTTAACTATGATCTTGGCAATGATTCACAATTCCAGTAAGGACTGAACCATGAGTTTCTCCAAAAAAGCCACTCTGTGAAAGTTTTTAATTCTAAGTCCTTCCTTCCTTTCTTCCTTTTTTTATTCCTTCCTTCTTCATTATAGCTTAAAAATTGTTAACTTAATCATTAATGACCACAAGCATTTTAATACACAAACAAGACAAAGAATATAAGAAATTATGAACGTTTTTATGTGCAGTTTGTTTTTAAAAAGTATTTTATTTATGCATATATACATATATATATATATAGTTCTTAAAAACAAACTGTTCTCTCCATCTCTATCCCCTTCTATCCCCTTCCCCTCTCTCTCTTATTTTCTCCATTCCTCTTTCAACTTGAAAGAGTAACACTACAGGAAGGTAGAAAAATGATTCTCCAGGGTTTTTAAGGAGGAGGAGGAAGTCCTTTATATGTGTGAATTCTGCATTATATTTGTATTTAAGATCTTGATATTGCATGGTGGTGACAATGACAGTGAACCCAAGTCAGGTTCTGGTGAAATGAAAGACCATTTGAAAGACTAGCTTTGGGCTATTCTGGAACCTGGGAAGGAGATGTGTCCTGTGGTGGGAAAACCTATTGACCTGGAATCAAGACTTTGAAATGTGACAGACAAAATATTGTGTGCTTATATAAAGAACACTTGTCCTCTCTAAGTCTCAATTTTTCCCATCTACAAAAAAGGAAATAATACTCAAATTACCTATCTCACAGAATTGCTGAGAGGATAATGCTTTGCAAACCTTAAGTCAAAATATAATTGAGTTTTAACTGTATTGTGAGGTGCGTTTTTGTCCTCTCCTCAAATAATATCTGGAGAATCCTTTCAGGACTTTGGAGGGAACCTGATAACCAAGGACATGAAAGAAGCTTGACTTCCAGTGACTGTGCTACCATCCCTGTGTTCTCTACTTCATCCTTCTTATACAATATGAAGTTGATTACTTTATCCTGAAATTTTAGCAGTCATGTCTTCCTTATAGACTTCTTGGCAGAAAAAGAGTAATAATGCATTCTTTCCAGTAAATCCTCTGGAGTACTTATGAAGGGTCACTTGGAACTGAAACTTAATCCTAGGGGGCTAATTGATAGTCTTTATAAACTTTAAAGGTATATAGAAATGTCAAAGATTCTTAATGAGAGTTCAGGGAAAGGAGCATCTTTTTAACCTTAGACCTGTTTATTCCTCTGCTTTTCCTCCTAGGTAATAATGTACCAGTAGGATCCCTTCAGCAGTGGTTCTGGGCTTGAACCTATTGATTCAGGAATAGCGCCCATCTTACAAATTCAAATAGAAGATAAGAAACCTTCTTAAGGTTAAATAGATGGCAGGAAGGAGAATCTGTGGACTAAAATCAGATTTTTTTATTTTTAGGTTAGTTTTCTGACTGAGAATGAGCTTGGAATTTTAAGCAATAGATTTGAAGTCAGAAGTCTTAGATTCAAATCTAGCCTCTGATTCTTATTACCTGTATCACTTTAAATAAGACACAGATTTATAGATTTAGAGGTGGAAAGATCCTTATCATTTAGTTATTTTTCAGTCTCTGTCATCTCACCTGTAATTTTCCTAGCAGAGATACTGGAGTAGTTTGCCATTTCCTTTTCCAGCTCATTTTACAAATGAGGAAACCAAGGCAAAAGGGTTAAAGGACTTGGCCAAGGTCACACTGCTAGTAAGTATCTGAGGTTGGATTTGAATTTATTAAGGTGAGTCTTTCTGATTTTAGGCTTGGTGCTCTAGTTAATGTGCCACCTAGCTGCCCCTGGAAGGATCCTAAAGGGTCATAAAGTCTTGAACTTTTGTCTATAGTTCTGGAAACTGAAGCAAAAGAGGTTAAAAGAATTTCCTGGGGTCACTCAGTTAGTATTTGTGGTGGCATTCAAATCCTTGTTTATAGATTCCAACTTTTTTTTAAATCTCTCTGGGCTGCATCTGTTTTATTTTAGGAAATAAGGGAAATTGAAGCACAGAGCTCAAGGTCGCACAGGTAGAAAGCATCAGGAGAAAGAGGATTTGAATCCATGTCCTCTTACTCTAGAGAAGGGGCTCTTAACTTTTATTGATTTTGCCATGTCTGGTTAAAGCATATTAACCCTTTCTCATACTATTTTAAGTACATAAAATAAAAAGCATAGGAATACAAAGGAATATTGAAAATATTGAAAAATATTGGAAAAAATGTTTATGAGTCCCATGTTCAGAATCCCTACTCTGGAGTCCATTTTTCTAGATGACCTTTGAGAACCCCTTTCAGCTCTAAATCTTATGATTTAGACCTCTGGGACATATGGTTCCATATATATGAGCATATACAAATATAGAGAGTGATAAACAATATGAGGATATTTGGTAGTTTAAGCTTCATGTCCATGTCTGCCCCAGATAATGTGCTTGATCATCAATCAGTCAATGGGTCCATTTAGGATACTGGGCTTAGGAACCCATCCAGGCTCACCCACCTTCCTCTGTGACACTTGTACTCTTTAATCTTGTCTTGCTTTCAGTGTCTGCCAACTCTTTTTAAACACATTTGTGCTTTTTGGTTTATGCTGTCTCATTTGGCAGCCTGTTTATCATTTTAATTACTTGCCCTCTCTTTAAATACCACCTTTTTTCAATTTTCTTGCCTTTTGGGTTGGACTCTTTCTTGAGTTTAGGGTAATGGGCTGGAGGGAGGACCTATGTTCCTTTCCCCTACTCCATCCCAGCCCTTTCACCTAAGAATCTTTTTCAGATCTCTATGTAATCTCTCAGAGATGCCAAGTTTGGAAATTGGTCCAAATGAGTTGAACTCACCTGTTGATCTGGCATTTGAATTGTCAATTAGCCATACTGGGCCAGTTTCCAGATCTTTTGTCCACCACTCAGATCACTTTGGGTTTCCTTACTTTTCTCTTGTATTATTCACTCAAGTGTTCAATTTTATTTTCTGTTGACTGCCAAATTCCACCAGAGGCACCTGAAACCATTCTGCCTTAGGCTATGATCTTTCAAGTCAACTGAATGATGCCAACTGAATCACTGGATTTGGGAATGAAGGAAAGAAGTGGACAGAAGGAGTTGCACTCTAGGAAAGCATGATATCATTCTTTACGAATGATCCTGGTTTAGTGTCTTAATGTTACAACTAGGTTTCAGGGGAAGGATGCTAGGTAGAGTGATAAAAATATCATAGTCAGAAAGCTACTTCAACTGAGAAGTGTTACCTCTAATCATTTTCAGAATTTCTCCAAGTTGCATTGTAACAGTCTTAGTATGTACTTTGAAGTCTATGTCCTGGCTTAAATTTTAGCCAGTCACCTTCAACCTCTAAAAATTCACCACTATTCCTTCTTAAAGAAGACCACCAGGGAGGTGGCACCATGACAAGCACTTAAAGTGGATTAGAGTGAGTTGGGGCTGAGTGGATAGAGTGGATAGAGTACTGGCTTTGAATCCAGTCTCAGATACTTACTAGCTGGGTGACCTTGGGCAAGTGACTTAACCTTGATTGCCCCACATCCAGTGACACCTCCCATCATCCTGATCCATATCTGGCCACTGGACCCAGATGACTCTGGAGAAGAAAGTGAGGCTGGTGACTTAGCATAATACCCCTCACTTAAATCCAATTCATACCTCCCTGATGCCATGATCTTCTTCAAGAATGAAGGACAAGGGGCAGTTAGGTGGCACAGTGGATAGAGCCCTGGAGTCAGGAGTACCTGAGTTCAAATCCAGCCTCAAACACTTCATAATTACCTAGCTGTGTGGCCTTGGGCAAGCCACTTAAGTCCATTGCCTTGCAAAAACCTAAAAAAAATGAAGGACATAAAACATTATTATCATTATGATACTCTAACCATACCCACAGAAGCCATCTAACTTCTGCATTAACTGTTCCTATGACCTTGGACAAGTCACTTGAATTTTTGACCTTCACTCTATTTGTAAAGTGGGGATAATAATACTTTTCTTTTTTAAATTTTTGGGAGGAAAGTGTTATTGTTAAGCATGAAACAATTTATAAATATGAGATGCTGTTATCATTTCAGAAGATGGTTCTCTGCTAGAGATTAGGACATTGTGAATCTCTAGAAAACTGTGTCACCACTGTTAATCAACAGCCATGATTTTCTTGCCTCTCTCCAACTCAGTGCCATGATTTCCCTAGCTTTGACAGAAGGAAAAAAATCTTGACTCAATTAGTATTGCTTTACACTAAGGTCAGGAATGTGTTAGAACAAAAATCTTCCATGATATCCACCAAACTGTGCTGTTGTACTATTAAGTCAATTACTAGAAAAATAAATTGGGTGGTAGGTGGAAGTTTCTAAATTATTGAGTTGGAAATCTTGGATTATCATTTGTGTATTTATTGCTCCATTTGTAACACCATTCATGTGAAATCACTGCCCACTTTTAATGTTATTTTGCCTAATGGTAGCCTTTTGCTCTGTTTGTGTGTGTGTGTGTGTGTGTGTGTGTGTGTGTGTGTGTGTGTGGTATAGGGGAACCTAATTAACTTAATTATGACCCTTTGTTTGAAAAAAAACAGGATTTTCTTAGTGTTTTTATGGACCATTTGTCTCTATTTGATTTTCTTCTGAGGGCTTCCTTAAAGGGATATAAACCCTAGGCACATTTAAAAATTGTCCAGGTTTTTGGTAGAGTGAGAAAGAAGGGGCAGTTAAGTAGTACGGTGGATAGAGTACTGACCTTGGAGTCAGGAGGACCTGAATTCAAATCCACTTTCAGACACTTAATAATTACCTAGTTGTGTGACCTTGGGCAAGTCTCTTAACTCCATTGCCCTACAAAAACAAACAAAAATACCCAAAAATGTTTGAGAAAGAAAAATAGTACAGCCCTCCTTAATGAAACTTGAGAGGGACAAGTCTCTGAACTGAAGACTGCATGATCTTTGGGTATCTTGATATCAGCATCCTATGGATCAGAATTACTCCTCCATAGACTATGCCCCAGGGACAATGCCTATTTTCCTGGATATTTCTGACAACTCACCCAGCTCCATAGAACTTGATCCTTCTAGTTGACCATTTAGAGTCTCAAAGTAACCATTTTGCCATGTGAAGGAATTTCAGGAAGCAGACATTTATTAAGTAACTGGTAAAAACTTTAAAAATATTATTTCATTTGATCCTCATAACAACCCTGGAAGGAAGGTCCTATAATTATTCTTATTTTATAGCTAGAGAAGATTAGACAATGAGTTCAGTGACTTGTTCAGATCATATAACTAGTAAATTTCTGAGACTGGATTTGAACTCAGTTCTTTCTGACTCTAAGTCATCAGTTTATTTTTATTGTGATAGGTTTCCTATTTCCAGTTTTATATCCTAATTTACCTTTACTTTTACTTTTACATGAGAACTTCCCTTTATGGCTTCTTAGTTCCTTACTGGTTGAACCTCACCTTGAATCCAGGGCAATATCAGTCTCATAGAAGAGATGAAAATATCTTCCTAAAGCACATGTTTGACCAAGTTACTCCATCACTCCAGAATCTTCAGTGGCTACCCTTTGCCTCTAAGATAACAGATGACTTATTAGCTTTGTAGGTTTCATCATGACTTTCCAGGATTATTTTATCTATTTTTTCATTCATGCATTCTTTGTTCCAAATAAACATGCCCACTTGCTATTTCCTGACTTTGGTATTCTATCTCCTTTCTCAGTGCATTTTCATTCTTCAGTACCTTGCACATACTCCCTTCTCACCTTCCTCTTTGTATGTTATAATTCATAGTTTTCTTCAAAGTTCAACTCATATGAGGGTGGAGCCAAGATGACAGGATGAAGGCAGGAGAAACTTGTTCACCCCAAAATTCCCCAAACTGTCAAATTATGACTCTAACTAAAATTTAGAGGGTCAGAACCCACAGAAAGACTGGGTGATACAGTTTCCCAGTCTAAGAAACTTAGAAGTTCTGCAAGAAAGGTCTGTTTCACCTAGGGGTTGGAAAAAAAACCATAGCCACAGCACAGCACAGCCTGGCTGAGTGCCTAGATCCCTGGGGGTGCATAGGTCTGTGACAGAGGGTGCGATTTCCAGACCTCCTGGCTCAGAACAGCTCGAAGGGGTGGGAGTGAGAGAACTCTGCCACACCAGAGTGAGTGCTGATCAAGCACTGGCCTCAGAGCAGCCCTGTGGTGAGAAGCTGCAGTGGGAGTTGGGGAAACCAACCTGTACCTCCAGAGTGCAGCCAACAGACAGTAAGGGGATTTGGGGAGACTGAAGAGGGCTCTCTGCTCTCCCTGGGGCAGGACTCTGCTGTTTGCACACACTCAGATCCAGGTAACAGTCTGGGCCTCCATACCATAATAGCCAAGCAGTGATCCTCCTCACAGCTCTAGGGCAGAGGGGAGCTCCTGTGGTCATCCATATATCAAAGCACAGGCAAGAAAACATTCACAGTTTCTCATAAGACCTTGGAGGAATTAAGGTCCCTATGAGGTGCCACAAAACCCCCCCAAAACCTTGGAAGTGTGGTAAATCAGCCATAGGCTGAGGAAATGAGCAAACAAAAGAAAAAAAAAGAATCTGACCTTAGAAAATTATTTTGGTCCCATGGAAGATTCAGAAGATGTCAAAATCAAAGCATCTATCCAAAATCTCCAAGAGAAATAGAAAATGGGCTCAGGCTATGGAAGAGCTCAAAAAAGACTTTGAAAAGCAATTAAGGGAGGTAGAGGGAAAATTGGGAAGAGAAATGGAGTGATGCAGATAAATTATGAAAACCAAATCAGCAGCTTGGCAAAAGAAATACAAAAAAATACTGAAGAAAATAATATGTTAAAACCAGTTTAGGCCAAATCGAAAAAGTAACACAAAAGGCAAATGAAGAGAAGAATGTCTTAAAAAAGCAGAATTGGCCAGCTGTAAAAGGAAATTTAAAAAGCTCTCTGAAGAAAATAAATCCTTCAAATGCAGAATGGAACTAAAGGAAGCTGATGACTTAGTAAGAAGTCAAGCAGAAATAAAACTATACCACCCCCCCCCAAATTAGAAGAAAATGTGAAATATCTCATTAGAAAACAACTGACCTCTAAAACAGATCCAGAAAAGATAATTTAAAATTTTTTGGACTACCTGAAAGTCATGACTAGAAAAAGAGCCTAGACTTCATTTTTCAAAAAATAATATAGCAAAATTGCCCTGAGATCCTAGAAGCAGAGGGGGAAAATAGAAATTGAGGGAATTCACCAATCATCTCCTGAAAGAGATCCCAAAAGAAAAACTTCCAGGAATATTATAGCCAAATTTCAAAACTCCCAAGTCAAAGAGAAAATATTGAATACTGCCAGAAATAATTCAACTACTGTGGCTCTACAGATAGGATTACACAGTATCTGGCAGTATCTATATTAAGGGATCTTAAAGCTTGGATTATGATATTTCAGAAGGCAAAAGATCTTGGTTTACAACTGAGAATCAACTACCCAGCAAAAACTGAGCATCCTTTTTCATGGGAAAAGACTGACTTTCAATGAAACAGGGGACTTTCAAATTTTCCTGTTGAAACAACCAGAGCTGAACAGAAAGTTTGATCTCCAAGTACAGGACTCAGGTGAACCATAGAGAGAGGTGGATGGGAAGGACTAACTATGAAGAATTTAATTATGTTGAACTGTTTGCATTTCTGTATGAGAAGAAGAATATATGCTGAATATAATGGTATAATATAGTAAATATAAGAATATAAGCTGAATATAATGGTATAATATAGTAAATAGATGGAATCAATGGGTGATAAAGGAAAGTACTGGGAGGAAGAGAAAGGAGAAGGGGCTAAGATATTTCACAGAAGAGTCAAGAAAATTTTTCATTGGAGTAGAACAGGGGGAAGGTGAGGGGAAATGAGTGAGCCTTCACTCTCATCAGAAATGGCTCAGAGAGGAAATAACATGCACACTTAATAGGATTTAGAAATCTATCTTAATCTAGAGAAAAATAAGGAAAGAGATAGGATAAGGGGGAATGGGGAAGGGAAGGGCAGAATAGGTGATAGAAAAGAGGGAAGATTGAGGGAGAGGGTACTCAGATACAACACACTTTTGAACAAGGACAGGGTAAAAGGAGAGAGAGAATAGAACAAATGAGAGGGGGAAGGAATAGAGTAGAGGGAAATACAGCTAGTAATAGCAACTATGGGAAAAATAATGAAACAACTTCTCTGGTGGACTCATCCAAGGGACAGAGCCATTGCAATCGAACACAGACTGAAGTATTTTTTTTTCTCTCTCTCACTATTCTTGAGTTTTCTCATCCTCTTGGTGGGGGGGTATGTTTACTCTCATAACAGATTATTTTAATAATATAAAATAAATAAGCCAAAAAAAACATTTAGCTCATATGCCACCTTTTGTGGAAATCATTTGATAATTCAAAAAAATCAAATAAATTGAAAAGGATTCAAGTGCCTATTTGATTTTGGGCACTATGCTAGATGCTGAGGGTTTTAATACCAATAAATATGATCTTTCCCCAATTAGTACTTTCTCCCACCTCAATATTGGGGTACATACAACTTTCTCATTTCATTTTGTTTTTCAGTCACTATAATAGTGTTTTGCATATAGTAGGCACTTAATATAGTCTTTTTGCTTTGGATAATTAAAATATAGTCAATCTATACTAAGAATAGATTTTCATGAGGCAGCTAGGTGGCACAGTGGATAGAGCACCCACCCTAGAGTCAGAAGTACCTGAGTTCAAATCCGGCCTCAGATACAATAATTACCTAGCTGTGTGGCCTTGGGCAAGCCCCTTAACCCCATTTGCCCTGCAAAAAACCTTAAAAAAAAAGAATAGCTTTCATGAAACTTGATGGAGTAGAAAGAGCCTTGGGTCATGTATCTTCTACTAACTGTGTGATCTTGAGCAAATCCTTTCACTTCTTTGTTCTCTTTCCCATTATTTTATTTTATTTTTCAATTTAAATTTTATTTTATTTTTCTAATTACATGTAAAGTTATTTTTTTCAGCATTCACCATTTGTACATTTATGAATTCCACATTTTTCTACCCCCCTTCCCTTATCTTCCCTCCCCCCATAGTGGCAAACAGTCTGGTAAAAGTTGTGTATATATACAATTGTGCAAAACGTATTTCTCTATTAGCCATGTTGGTGTTTTTTTCTAATATTTTAAATAAGGACTCCTGAGGTGATCATTAAGGTCTCTTTCAGTCCTGAGAGTCCATGCTTCTTTATATCATCTTAAGTGTAGTCAGGTATGTTGAAATTGAAACACGATTGTAAGAGGTTCTTGAAGTGCTATGTAATAAAAAGAGGGGCATCATTGGATGTTTATTTTCTCTGCACCTGTGGTTAAAACATAACAAACCTTTGGCCCTCCTCAGCATCATCCTTTTCCTCCAGTAGAGAAGAAAATGTACTGCAACTCTGTGGTTTGGATGAAGAAGGCAATTTTCTAGGCAGAACAGAATATAAAATAGGTTTGGGAGCTTGAGGCATTCTCCCAAGAGATTCCATCTCATTCTAGAAGAAATCCCACCCCCAAACTGTCACTATGTAATGGGGACCTGCTAGAGGGGAGTTCTACCACTGATAACAAAGTGGGTTGCCCCCCCCATTCCTCAGTCCAGGCTAGCTATATCAAACTATTTGGAATAATGAGTCATGGAGGGTTAGGGGACACATGTGTGGATATGAGTATACTTAGGGAAACCTCAACATTGCTTCTTCCAGCCCTTGCTCTCCATCCCCCAACACATATTTCTAGTATCTGGCAGTATATGTCCACCAGACATAGGCAGAATTGGTGGTTAGCTAATCAGACCCATAATCTCTGTCATCAGCTTTTCCCTTCCTCCCACTTCTCCTTTCCTTTCCATATTCCCAGTCAGCCCTTCTCCCTCCCTCCCCCTCCCCTAATGACAGGTTCATCTTGGTTGGCTAATTGCATTAGATGTGTATGACACAACCCCTCTGGGAGTGTTATCACATGACCCAGATAAAAAGAAGCAGTGAGGAAGACACCCACGGACTAAGGCAGGTTAACGGGGAGATCGTGCTCCTGGTGGTGGTGGGCCCTCAGTGGCCCTGTCTCCCCAGGGACTCACTAGGATCTTCAGTTTCCTCCTCAGGGAACATGCCCCAAACTCTCTTCTGACTGTTTTCTCCTTTTGCAGGCAGTCCCATTTCTGTCCAGAAATAAACAAACCCCAATTCCCCATGCTTTGCCAGCCTATACTACTGTAAACAGGCTCTCCCTGCCTGGGAAAGGTTACCACAGAGAATAATTACCGGTGTTTAGGCTGGGTGTATATGCATATGTGTGACAGAGAACTTGCCTCTCTTTTATCCCAGAGTTATTTATTGCATTTGTCTTACGACTTCCCTTTTGAGCAAAATAAATGGCAAACTAGGTTATTTAAACAGGATTTGGGGTACCTTTAATCAGGCATGGAAGTGGGTGGTGAGGAGGAAGAACTAAAGGGAGATCAGATTTGGAAGATTCAGAGAAGGGACAAAAGAAAATAGAATACTCCTTCTTCCCCTCACCCCCCTCCCCATATTTGAGAAACTTGAATGAAGCTTGGGGCATGTCTGTATTGGTACAGTCTACCAGGGACCCATGTGTTTGGACATCAGCCTTTACAGGGTTAGGTGTGATGAGATAAGGTAAGAGGATAAGACTTTTTTCCTAAATGGCCTTGACTTATCCACAATCACCAGCAGGTAGTCACGTTTGCCTGCCTTCAGGAATGGAGTATAATCTGTCTAGTGAGAAATACCACCAAAACTCACTTTCCATGTTGGAACCCACTTATCCATCAACATTTAACCACTGTATTCTTAGAGATGAGTATGTACATATGTAGCTAAGAAGAGAGAAGGACAGGCATAGACAGAACAGGTCAATCCCTTCTACAGACCTGAATAGTTGTTTTTTTTAATTTGCATCATTTTAGTCAAAATGACTCATGAAATCTCTTTAGGTACAGATTTGATAAAGGGTCTTTCTTGAGCACCAGAAGTAACTTGCATAATTCATAAGCTGAAACAAGATGGAACAAATTAAAAAGAGAAAGAAAAGATAATAATGAGGGAATTAAAAGTTTTAAGCTTTAGTATAAAGCTTATACCAAATGGGAGAATGAGTCAGCAGCCCATATGTCTTGAGGGAGAGAATTCCTACAAGCAGGATGGAAAGCAGGGGCTTGGGCATCTGAGGAATGAGCAAGGGAAGGGGAGGGAGGTGCCCAAGAGGAGTTAGGAATGGAGGTGGGGAGCTGATAGAAGAACGGAATAAGAATGGGAAAGAGAGTGGGCTTTCCAGAGTGAAAGCTGAGCCTGCCCAATTCTTTTTTTATTTTATTTTATTTATTTAAGGCAATGGGGTTAAGTGGCTTGCCCAAGCTCACACAGCTAGGCAATTATTAAATGTCTAAGGCTGGATTTGTACTCAGGTCTAACTGACTCCAGGGTCAGTGCTCTATCCACTGTACCACCTAGTTGCCCCTAACCTGCCCAGTTCTGATCCCTATACCAGAGAAAAGGAATTTTTCTGGACTCTAACTCAGTCTACCCTATGTGTGACTTTTGTCTTAGGATAGAAATAAGGCTTGAGCTTGTGATTCATTAGTGAAAAGAAGTCCCAGGAGGGTTATTCCCTCTACTAATACAGGACATCACCTTTTCTAGAACTTTAGCGACTTGGAGAACTGCCTAGAGTTGGTTAATTGACTCATTTAGGGTCACATAGTTAGATTTTGTTAGAATCTGGATTTGAACCCAAGTCTTATTGATTCAGAAACCAGTTTTTTAATCATTAACCTCTCACAATTTTTCTCTTGGCTTAGTTAAATCTCTTTTCTTTTTTAGAGATACTGAATCTCTTCCAGATTTTCAAAGGCCTTTGCTTCTCCTGAGGAGTGTTCTTATTATCTTATGGTTTCTGCCTGGCCCCCAGCTTTTTCAGTGGTGGTAGCTGGCTTTTTAATAGCATTTACATTTTTTCTTTTTTTTTTTTTATCTGGCTCCTGGGAAGTTGTTTTGACAGAATAAACTTGTTAAATCTCTTGTTAGTCAATATTATAAGACTAGAATGAACCTGACCTTAACTTTCATCTGGGCTAGCCCCTTTATTTTACAGATGAAGACAATGAGGTCAAGTGACTTGCCTGAGGTTACCCAGAGAGTAAGCAGGGGAGTTGGCATTCGAACCCGGAGCCTCTGACATGCTCTGCCAAGCTCTTTTCTCTGTGTCACAATGCTCTTCATTTTCTCTTGCCTCTACAATCTCGCCCCCACATTTCCCACCCCTTAGGAGTGAAGCGTCTCCCACTCTTCCTCTGTGAATATCAGAACTGTCTTTTTTCCCCCTTTTTCTTTTACCTTCCCTTCCCCCTACTCTTTTTCTGGGCAAAAGGGGCTCAGGGAAGGGTAGAAAGTCTAACATAGACCTCTTAACTCTAGTACTTTAATCTATCCTAGGCTGGCTTGTGCCCAAAGTTCTGGTCACCTTAAGAACTGAAAAATTTACCAACATATCTGTTTTCCAATTAAGAAATAAATGTATGCATGCATGCATGCATATTCTACACACATATATTTATATATGTAAATATATACAATATGTGTATATATTTACATATATAAATATACAGATATACACATCCAAAGAAATTGGTTTTGCCATTTTCTTTCAAATACACATAGGCATGAGTGGATGAGTGTATATGTGTGTGCATATATATATATATCTTGAGAGAGATTATTATTAATAAATAGAAGATATAGCTCTTTGTGCAGATGAAGAATAGTGCCTATTTGAATTCAGTCCTTAAATAATATGAAAAAGCTTCAAAGATGCTCTAGTTGGAAAATTCAGAATGATATTTAAGATAGAACTCTAAATTTCCTCTGCCCTTATTCCCCTCCCCTCCCCCCATTCATTCTATGCATAAATGTACTGGTAAATATTTAACACTTGATTCTCCTGGGGAAAAATGTATATCCACAATAGACTTTTAAGTTTAATTTGTATCAGTAGCATTTTTCCATGACTTCATTAAGTTTAGTTAATTAATACAACAATAAATCAAGCCCTGGTTTATAGCATTTGGTGACTTCCAAGTTGTAATTGCTTACACTGAAAATTTAATGATCAGCTCTCTCAAACTGGTGCTGCTTGGCTTCAGCACACCCCTCTGCTTCTAGGCCTATTTCCAGATGCTACAAATGTACTAACCATTTTTTGTGTCTATCTTTTCCCTCCTCCTCTCCCCATAACCAATTCCAACTCCCTCAAAACCTGCAACTCATTGTGAGCTACTCTGCAAGAGATCTGAGTATATGCACACAATGTGTAATGATACTTTCCTATGTGCCCGAAATTTACCTTTTAGAAATTTCAAGTCAAGCCTTCTATGTCTTGAAAATGGGTATTAGGTAAATTGCGAAAAGTGAGATTTAGAACAAAGGTGATTTGCAATATGTTGAAGTTTAAATCAAAGGAGGAACCTGAAGTCTGAATCCAGAGAGATATTTTTACAGAACTACAGGATTTTCAAGATGGAAACTACTTCAATGTCCATCATTTCCAAATACTTCTCTGATAGACCCTTCAAGTCATTTTCTACTGTAATCTCTGCTTGAAGATTTATTATTTATCTTTGTTCTTGAAGAGAACATGACATCAGGGAGGTGATACTATAACTTGGAAGTGAATTGGATTTAAGTGAAGAGGTGCTATGCAAAGTCACCAACCTCACTTTTTCCTCTGGAGTCAACTGTATAAGATATAATAAGGTATAAATCAGAATTACAGGAGATGCCCTGATGCAGTGGGAGACCTTGGTCTTTTTAAGCTAAAATCTTTCCCGGTTTCAATTTGACTGAGGCAACACCCATTCAGTGATTTAAGACTAGGTAAGAAAAGAAGCAAAGACTGGCTGGCCTCTTTTACCTAGTCAGAACAATCTGATAACACCAATCTTGTAGGGTAAGTGCTCAGGGTTTTTGACCAAAAACAGAAACAATTGCTAATTACATTTTACTCTGAGCTACCAAGGCCTAAACAATGACCAAGTAGGGCTTGGATCTGGCCATTCTCTGGGAGCCAGAGTGCTTTGGGTTTAAGTATGGTCCTTAAGAAAGAAATCTATGGGGCAGCTACACAGTGCACCATCCCTGGAGTCAGGAGGATCTGAGTTCAAATTCAGCCTCAGACACTTAATAATTGCCTAACTGTGATTTTGGGCAAGTCACTTAACCCTACTGCTCTGCAAAAAAACTTAAAAAACATCTAGTCCATAGACTCCACATCAAGCTTTAAGGTTAAATTTGCCTCTTAGCTCCTACTTTTGCCTTATGGGACTAAAAGAGTGCCATCCCTCTGCCATAAGAGAGCCTGCCCTTTACATATTTGAGCATGGAATTCTCCATTGTCGACTCACAGGCAGAAAGAGCAATCCATTTAAGAGGTATTCTGGTAATGGTTTGCCAAGGTAGTCTAGTAGCATTCAGGCTTGGGGATTCTGGGAGCTCTATTCTCAGGATCATGGTTGCCCTGTTCTTTGTAATCAGGACAACAGCAGCTACTCTATCTAATTTCTGGTGAGTACAGAAACAATCAAGGAAAAGAGTCAAGATACGGGCACAAAATGTTTATGAGAAAGAAAATGACAAGTTATAGTCTTGGAGAAAATTCTTGCTTGGTCTGCATAAAGTCAGCTCTATCTCAATCCTTTTGCCTATTTCCTTTTCTGCAAGAAACTTATATTTTATTTCAAGCCTCCCAAGAAACTATTCTGCCATTCCCTTCCAAGTTTTTAGAACTTGAAGGTTCGTTTTGCCCTCTACAGTTGCCCTTCTTTTCCTCAGGTGCCAAGTATCCCTTTGTCCTTCTGTTTTCTATGTTCAGAGCCATCTATTTTCTCCTAGGGACAAGAGTGCATTTTCTTTTTTATCTATATGAGACTTGCTGTGGTCATTAACCCAATAATCAGAATCATGTCATCAGAGATTTAGAGTTGGAAGGAATTTTAGGGATCATCTAGTCCCGTTCTCTCATTTTACAGATGAGGAAATTGAAACCTGGTGAAGTAGGTAATTTGCTTAAGGTCACATAGATAGTAAAGGTTGAGAGGAAATATTTTAACCCTATATTCTCTGATTCTGGAGTCACATGCATGCCATGGCTTTCTCTCCTGTTATTGTGGTCTTTTTCAAGATAAGACAAACAATTTGACTGCATAATCACTACTTTGTAGAAGGAATTCATATGTAAGTATGAGTTACTTTGAGGTTCTTTTCAAACAGTTGAACAACTATCATTCTGTGTTACATTATTAACCTTGGTCTCTCTAGCATTATCAACTGAGTGATTCCAGTCTTGAGGTAAGATGGATATATAAAGGAACCCATTGGGGCTCAATAAACAAGAATAATAGCCAATTATTGAATGCCTACAGGATCGATAACTCTGTATTGGAGCCTAAATTATTCACAAGGTTGTCTGACTTGGAGAGGAGTAGGTTGAGGTCAGAATTCCAGAGCCATCATCAGCGTGTTGTAAGGATTTGATTCAAGTATGGTAGTTAAGTATGCAGGAGATACTTAAATAACTACTAAATAGTATAACAATGTATATAAAGTGCTTCTATAAATGCACAATCATTATTATGATAATTATTAGGATTATTCTTAATGAATTAGATTGGGTCATTTTGAAATGAGAAAGGAAAATTTATTAGAACCAAAGCAATTGAAGGTGGTCTTACCAGATACGGTTCCAGATTGGATATTAAGTTGCAAGGGTCTGACCTTGGAGAAAAAAAAAAGAAAGAAATCCAGTCAACTGTAAGGACAGAACAGTGAGGGAGAAGCAAATTTGCTCTGTGTTCTTCTGTTTTCATCTTCCTTAGTGATGTCTCTGTGAGAGGCGTGTGTGGAAACTGGCATAATTTATTCAAGGTCTACTGTGAGGCGTACAGGAATACACTGTAATGAGAGAGGAGGAGAAAACACAGTTTTGTTTTCTAACTATTATCTGGCTAGCTGTACTAATCATAACATAATTTTGGAACTTTATAAGAGAAAATTATAAAGCAGAATTTTCCTATGAGGAGAATCTGGTTTTGGCTTGCAGGTCTTAAAAAAAAAAAGGATGATACTAAATCTTCTATACTGTTAATCCTCAACATGGAAAAATTCCTGATTACCAAGGGACCAATTCTCTGGTGCATTGATTAACCAGGCAGGGACTTGCTTTTTCCAGTTCTAGCACCTGGTTGTCTGTATTTAAAGATAGACAAGGGAAATGAGAGATAAGGTTCAAGTCAGTCCAATTTGCAGCTGTTTGTTACCAGCTCAGGTAAAACATGTGGGGGTGGATGGAGATTGAAGCAAAAGGTTAAAATGAAAGTTGGTGAGTTGCTACAGTTCTGAATTCTTTCCATTGCTTTTCTCATAGTACTTCAGAGTTGGATCATTGCAGTCAAAGGTGCTTTAATAGCTCCAAAACTAAGGAGATAAGGGTCCCACTATGCTGTCTTCTTTCCAGATAACTGTATTACTTCTATCCACTTCTATATTACTAAGTCCAGATTTGAGTACCCCATTTTAGAAAGAATACTGATAAACCAAAGAAGATATAAAGAAAAGGGATTAAACTTGTTTTCGCCTTCATAGAGCAGAACTAGAGACTATAGGTCAAAGACTAAAAAAAAAAGATTTAGGTTTGATGTGATGGAGAACTTCTAATAACTATAGCTATTCATTAGGAGAACTGACTGACTCAAGAGAAGTTGTATTCCCCTTTACTGATGGTCTTGAGGCAAAGTCAGAATGACTCCTCATTTGAGTATATTCCCAAGGGGATCCTTGTTCAGACATGGTTTAACTTCTGTATTCCCTTCCAATTTTGAAATACTGTGATTTGGTAAATAGGTGACAGAAATAGAGACAATGGCATGTAGTACAGGATTGATTGAAGGAATCAGAGATTAGTGTAGCCTGGAGAAAAAAACAGCATGGGAAGGGCATGATAGCTGTCTTCCAGTATTTGAAAGCCTGTCATGTGGGAAAAGGACTTGACTTGTTTGTTTGACCCCAGAGGCCAAAATTAGAAGCAATGGGGAGAAGTTTCTTAGAGGGAGACTTTAGT
The DNA here is from genome assembly GCF_037893015.1 of Macrotis lagotis. Classification (NCBI taxonomy): domain Eukaryota; kingdom Metazoa; phylum Chordata; class Mammalia; order Peramelemorphia; family Peramelidae; genus Macrotis; species Macrotis lagotis. The sequence goes on from NC_133659.1 coordinate 76,330,739, forward strand.
TCAACACAAAGGAAAACTTTCTTAGTTTAATTCAGTTCAGTAAACATTTGTTATGGCAGTTTTGGGCAATGCATGGGGCAATGCTGAGAACACAGAAAAAAACCATGTTCTTGCTTACATGTGAAGGTAGTGAACCTCCTAAAAATGGTGTTCTTTAGGTGGAAAAACATAACGGAAATTTTGTAGAAAGGATGACTGCTCAGACAGGAGAGATGGTCCTCAGAGCTTGGATATTCTGTGATTGTGTGCATGGGTCATTTCTAGGTTTGAGAGTCTGGTATTCCATGTCTTCTCTAATCTAGGTTTCTAACTTCCAACTGTGAGTAGGGCTTTCAAGTGACCAGTTTCCTTTCTCTGAGTTCATGGTGTATATATGATAGAAAGGGAAAATCTATCTTCTACATTAAAGAGTGGACTATCACCCTGATAATGTGTTGGTTAGTTTTGTTGAACTGCTTTTATTTTGTTTTCCTTTTTATTCTTTGTTATATAAAAGATGTCTCTCTGGGGAGAGGAAAGAGAGAGGAAGGAAGGCAAGGGAAGGCATGGGAAAGAAAAGGTGAGATATAAACAAATAAAAGTGATAAAAATAAAAGATAATCCAGTACAAAACAAAAGACATTATCTGATATTATTTTTTGTTGTTATTGTTGTTTTAGACTTTTGCAAGGCAAATGGAGTTAAATGACTTGCCTAAGGCCACACAGCTAGGTAATTATTAAGTGTCAGGTCAGATTTGAACTCAGGGACTCCTGACTCCAGGGCTGGTGCTCTATCCACTGTGCAACCTAGCCCCCAGATATTACTTTTTAAATGATTCGTTATACCAAAATTTCACATTTGACAAATACTTAGTAAAGGTCTAATAAATTCTGGGCATTCTCTCAATTATTCAATTCAAATCAACCAATGTTTATTAAGTACTTAATATGTGTAAAGCATTAAATTCTGAAGATGAATAGGTAGAAAGATAGAAGACAGATATAAATATATAAACATATATATATATATATATATATGCAGACACACATACACACATATATATGTATGTATAGATAAAAATAATAAAATAATCCCTGGTCCCCAGGAGACCCATTTAGTATCTACTGAGACCCATTTAGTTTCTTTCCAAATATCTGAGCTTACCACTTGCATACAGGAATTATATTCTTTCTTCTGATGGGCTTGAAATGATACTTTCAATGAAAGGGGAAAAGGACTAGATCAGAATATCTGGGAGCAAGGAAAAGATGAAGTTATTGGTGATACTTTGTTTTTGGGGACAAGGATTATCAGTATTGTCCACCTGGCACTTTGCAGTAGGAGGGTCTGAATCTAAATAGCTCCCAGTGCTGTTCAGAATTAGATTTTCAATTCGTAGTCTCATTACAATATGGTCATTTCTGCCAAATCAATTGAAGTCAGTAATTCTTAATTTCTTTGCAAACAAGGTGAGTCTTGTGACAGTCACTACATATACTTTATTTCAAGTTCAAACCAATGCAATTGTATCAAGATGGGAGGGAAGAGAGGGAGATTGGCTAAGTCAGTTTTCTCATGGAGGATTGAGGGCCAGGGAAGTCTTGATTTAGAGGTAGGCAAAGACCCCCATGTTGCTACAAGGAATGATTTTATAAAGGGAGAAAGTTTCAACACTCCATTTTCTACGTCCAATTTGTAGAACAAGGGGAATTCAATGACCCCAAAATTCTGGTAACATTGGTGAGAAGGAAGGGTCATATTTGTCATTCTGATCAAGGAGGAAGGAATGGATTTGTGGTCTTTGTGTTCTCTTTCAGAGTGCTGAGGCATTCTAATAAACCATTCTCTGGTAATGAAAATGAGGAATTGTCCAGAGACAGAGATAAACCCAGGGAGAAGAAAAAGGAAAAGATGCTAGAAAGGAAATTATATGTATGTGTGCCCAGGCAAGCAAATTTAATATTGGTAGGGAAGTAAGAGATGGAAGAAGAGGCAGAAAAAAAAAGGAAAGAATAGATGGGGAGGAACATTTGAAAAGGAAAGAAGGGGATATAAGAGAAAAAGGGAAAGATGGGAGAGGAAGTCTTAGGAAAGAGATATGTATTAAGTAAAAGGAGAGGCAAGAAGGGAAGAACAAACACATAAAGGCAGAAATGGGAGTCTGTGTATATATACAACCTTCAAGGTGTGGGTGCTGCTGCTTGCCACCATCTAAGCCAAGCAGTGCCCTGGGGCACCTCTCAAACCTTAAGTCGAAACATTTATCAGAGAAAAAGAGCTCATTCTGCATATGTTTTTCTTTGCTTTGTGTTTTAAAATCTAAAACAACAACAATAAAAAAAGAAACATAGAAAAAAAGGTGGAGGGGGAAGGAAAAAAACTGTCATGGAAGTATGAAAATTTAATCAACACCCAGAGCTCTTAGCAGCTCTGGAGCAAGCACAAATCTTATTACCTATGCAGCTATTTCTGTCAGCTCCCAGAAGCCCTGAGAGCAAAAGCCTGCTGTCGTCGTTGTCCAGAATGGGAGAGATGGCATGCTGACTCCATTGTTGTAGCCACAGCAGTAGAGAAAAGCCCAGTGAGCAAAGGGTAGGAGCTGAGGAAGGGAAATAGATGTAATGGGTCTGGGAAGACTTAGTATCAGATAGATTTTTATCTAACTTGAGAGTTCCACCTTCCTGGAGTCTTGATTTGAAACAATGGAATACCTTTGGGAATATGGGATTTTCTGACTATATTATTTTTAACTAATGTAGCAATTACTCAAAATATACATCAAACATCTTCTAAGCATAAAACAGTGTTATAGGTATGACAAGGAATATAAAATACATGTAAAATCTGGGTCTTTCCCTTTAAGAGTTTATAGTTAAGTGCAGAAACGAGGTAAATATATACAAAAAAACCTATTTATAACTGTAATCTTTTTATGGATTGATGACTTTCCCACTGTGGATGCCCTTTCCAGTAGTACAGATCACAATCAACAATGCCTTTCAACTTGTATACTTCTTGTTCATATTATTTTATAAAGCCTTCAAAGGGTAGCCACCCAATATTCTGGAGTGGGGGGAGGATATCTTCTCTGAAACCTCTTGTCAAGAGAGATGGATGGTCGATATGTGTCATTAGTACATGGACTATCCATCACTTGTCCCCCATTCTCCAATTTTTTTCAGTTTATGTGTCGCTTTCTTTTCTTGTCATATGTTTCTTTGATGATATCATTTAAGGCACTTTTTTGTTTTTGTTTTTTTTCCCAAGGCAATGGGGTTAAGTGACTTGCCCAAATTCATACAAAATTACAGTAATTATTAAATGTCTGAGGCTGGATTTGAACTCAGATCCTCCTGACTCCAGGGCCAGTGACCTAACTGCCCCTAAGGCACTTCTCCTAGGCTTGTTTTTCATCGGGGATTATTCTTTCCTTTCTGCTTCACACTCCTGACTCTAGACTTTTTTTTCCCTTTATTTCAAAGTAACCTTCATTCCCAGAAAGTCCATTTGTTCCTTGGTCTTCTCACCCTGGTTAATTCATACTGCCCTTGAAGTTCTTTCCTACAAGAACCTCTAATTTAAGGAAAATGCCCAGATCAGCTTTGCCTTCCACTCCAACTTCTTCTCCTGATCCCCTAGACTTTCTCCATCATATCCTACAAGGTGCCTTTACCTCTCCATCTCCCTCTCCCTTTGCTTTCTCTCAGGTCCTTGATAAGGGCTTTAGTAACCTGAAATCTTAGTTCTAGGGAAACTGTTGTTCTCCTATGCATCCTAATCTTATAACATCAGTGGAAAAATTGATTTTGTTCAGTTGTAGTTGTGTTCAATTATAGTGATTCCATTTGAGGTTTCCTTGGCAAAAGTACTGAACTAATTTGTCATTTCCTTTTCCAGCTCATTTTGCAGATGAGGAAACTGAGACAAATTGGGTTAAGTAACTTGACCAGGGTCATACTGCTAGTAAATATCTGAAGTCAGATTTGAACTGTAGAAGAGAATTTTTCCTAAATCTAGGCCCTGCACTGTCCATAACATCACCAGTGGAAGAATAATGGTCTTTAAAAGATGGGTCTTTATTTTGGAGTTTGAACAAAAACCAAAGGCTATTTCCTTTAATTTAGGGGGGGGAAACCCGTTATCTTATTATGTAATTTTTACTATCTCTTATACTTTATTTTTCTTCCTTAAGGATATGATTTCTCTCATCACATTCAACTTAGATCAATGTATACCACAGAAACAATTTAAAGACTAACAGACTGCCTTCTGTGTGGGGTGGGGTGAGGGAACCAAGATTAGGGGGGAAAATTGTAAAACTCAAATAAAATCTTTCTTTAAAAAAATAAAAGATGGGTCTTTGTTTTAGGGAGAAGCTTGTAGTTATTTAAAACTCTGTACACTTTCACAAAAGTGAAATGTATTCTTCTCTTCTCCTCCTTCTCTCCATCCTGGACCCAGCTCACTGTTCACCTGGTTAGTCTAAGATTCATGTACTGATGGATCAACTCTGGTCCATCTATCCATAATTTGGATACTGGGCATTCTGATTTTTCTTCTTCTGTGGTAGTTTTATTTATTTATTTATTTAGGTTTTTGCAAGGCAAATGGGGTTTAAGTGGCTTGCCCAAGGCCACACAGCTAGGTAATTATTAAGTGTCTGAAATGGGATTTGAACCCAGGTACTCCGACTCCAGGGCCAGTGTTTTATCCATTGCGCCACCTAGCTGCCCCTTCTGTGGTAGTTTTAAAGAATTCTTTTGAGTGATTATGGAACTCATTTAGGAGCCCTTGGAGTGTTCAGGAGATTAATGAAATTAGAAAAATGCCACCTACACATAGATTTTATCATGATATGGGAATTAATTCTGTTTTGATTCTGAGTTCATACTAGACATCCTACATGTCAGTGATAGTTGACTTTGGTAAGTGAGTCCCTATTTTATGCCTTTCTTGATATTAATGATCAGAAGATCATCAAAGAAAACAAGATCATAGATTTAAAGCTGATTATCTATATCTATATCTATATCTATATCTATATCTATATCTATATCTATATCTATATCTATATCTATATCTATATCTATATCTATATCTATATCTATATCTATATCTATATCTATATCTATATCTATATCTATATATCTATATCATCTATATCTATATCTATATCTATCTATATATCTATATCTATATCTATCTCTGTCTCTCTCTCTCTATATATACATATATATACATACATACATACATATATACATATATATATGTGTGTGTGTGTGTGTGTGTGTGTGTGTGTGTGTGTGTGTGTGTGTAGTTCAAGAAAGTTGGTGACCTGTCCATGGTCAGCTCAGAAAATTATCCTTCATGAAATCTTGCCTGTTTTTAGCAAGTCTGTGGGAAACATCTTGCTGGAGGAGAATTCATAAGGTGTCATTTCATGCTTCCCCCTTTACCTGAAGGGAGTGATGATAAGTTCAGATCATGTGCTCATTATTTGTTGGTTTTGTTTAACCACCTCTTGTAACAAGAATGAGCTCATCAGATAATCAGAAGGGTAATATATTTGTAAATGATTGCTATATAAATATAAAAGATATAAATAAAAATGGCATCTTGTTCTATTAAATAAAATACTTTTAATACATGAAATAAATTCTTAGTACTTTTCAGTCAGTTAATGACTATAAAGATATACAATACTGTAGAATATTGTTTTCCAAAGCTTGCCTATTCCCTTTCTTCATTTTCATCCATAGGTAAGAGATTATTCTCATATAGAATTTATAAAGATATGAAAATAGGTATGGAGGATGATGGTTATGTATGTTTTCTTGGAGTAATAAAATCCATGATATTTCCCCCTGGGACTTCGATGTATTTCCTTGTTTCAGATACCTTGAAAATTCTTTAATGCCTTTAAAATTGTGTATATTCTCATATAGCCTTCCTTTGTGTCTACTCCAGCTACTATTCTTATCTTTTTCTTTTGTTCCATTTCTGCTTCCTCATACAGCACATCAGAGGCTGTGATATTAAAAGTCCAAACACACTGAAGTCCATTAAGAGTCCATTGTCACTAATGAAGTGAATTATTTGTCATGATAATATTGATGGATATTTTCCTTTTATAAAAAAAGCTCTTTGTTGTTCTCCTTCTAACTGCATCTTTAAAAATGTCCTCAAATAATCTGGCTTAATTTGGTCTTTCAATAAGCATTCTACAAAATTGTTTTTCCCTTTACTGCTTCTTTTGTTTTGTGAGATGAAACCATTTTATAATAGTTAGCATCCTTCCTTCTAAGAATTGAACAAATGTGTTCATATTCTAACCCAGTTTTGCCCTGGGCAATCATTTTTATCTGCTTGCCTAAGAGATCATTTGAATATTGCTAGGAAATGGTGAAAGTCTATATTGATGCCTGCTCTTTTGTCTGTTTCCTATGTTTTGGTATTAGTAATTTGTTTAAATAGTTCAGCTTATAGATTTGCTTTAACTGCACATCATATCATCTCTTTGTATTTAGTCCTGATTTTGTCTTTTCTCTAATAAATCGATGATACAACTGTACAGAGATAGATGACTTAGAAATGACTTCCACAGTTATACTTTGTCTAGCCTGTCTGATATGATGTGACCAATTTCATTTCCAGTGTTTATTGACACCCTTCTTTTTTTTACATAAATAGTTTATTTGTTTTTCCAAATATATGCAATGGTAGTTTTTAACCAATCTTTTTTTGCAAGGTTTTGAGTTTTACAATTTTTCTCCCTCCCTCCTTTCCCTTTCCCCTCCCCCTGAGAAACCAATTTGATATAGGCTTTGCATTTGTAACTATGCTAAACATAGATTAATATTGAACATGTATGAGAGAAGAATAAGATCCAAAAGGAGGGAAAAAATTAGAGAAAACAAAATGACATAATATATAAAACAACTTTCAAAAATTGAAGATTTTTATTGATACACTTCTTGAAGAAAGTTTTCATGACTTATTGGCATAAATATTCTTAGTCATATACAATTTTCTGGCATAAGTTGTGTCCTATTCCTGAGTCATCTTTTCCAACATTTTATCAGTTTTCTGTCTGTCTACTGAAGCCACTGAATGTTAACTTGTTGAAAATTTAATTTAGAGAGCATTAGTGAATTCTTTGAGGAATTTCTTTATGTGCTGTGGTGGATACAGTGCTATATTTCTGACCTTGAAGCCAAAAAATCCTGGGTTCTGCCTATGGCATAGGTATGACTGAGGTAGGACCCTGGGCAAGTCATCCAGACGGTAAACACTCTCACTGTTCTAGGGAACTCTAAGGCTATATGTTACAAAAAAGATACTTGCACCTTGGAAGTAATCTGTTCACATAGAAGTTTCCAATACCAATGATATCACAGGTCTGGTTCCAATCCATTTATATTCTTCATCCTCTATCATGGATAGTGATGCACCCACTGCATTCTTCTTCATGGTGGTCCTTAAAAAAATCAACAATATAAAAGCTCATGATAGGTACTATAATACATAATGAGCAAGTTCCTTATGAAATACTATTTCCTATTGCTTTTAGACAAAGAATAAAAATCAACTCTCTCAGCTCCTTTATTTACTTCTCCAAGTAATAGCCTTAGACCATCCTTCTATTTAACTATATCATTTTTTCCTATTTTAATTTTTATTAAGATTGTTGATATGATGCATTTTCTTTAGTAATTTATCTATTTGATCATTGAACATATCACTTATAGAAGCAATAGTTAAGATTATATTAATAGAAAATGTGAAAAATATGGAATTTTTGGCAATCTCTGACCTTTTTTCTCTTATTCTCATCATCACTATTTAAATGAAATAGGAATATTTTGTATTTTTCTTGTTTCTTTGACTTATTGTGATTACTGGGTGGCACAGAGCAGCTAGGAAGTGAAGTAAATAGAGTACTGGGCCTAGAGTCTGGAAGATTTGAGTTACTGAAACTTGTTGTGTTTCAGTTTCCCCATTGTAAAATAGGGTTAGTTATAGAACCTACCTCACAAAGTTGCTATAAGATTCAAATGAGATAATTATTGTGAAGTGCTTAGCTCAGTGGCTAGCACATAGTAAATAATATAAACATGTCAAATCATCATCATCATTGTCTTTATTACAGAATTCATTCACCAGGAAACCATAATATGGGTGATTAGATTTGATACTTGGTTTGATTAGACTCATCCTCAGAAAAAAGGAAATTTAGGGTTTCAAATGAGGTTCATGAATTTATTTTTTAATGTAATAGCTCTATTTGTTTTTAAAATATATTTCACTAAAATTGGTTTTCTTTTTTAACCCAGAGCATTTAATTTTTTTATTTTCAAAATTTTATTTATTTATTTATTCACATTGCTACAATAGTCTTGTTGTAAAAATAAACTTAATTCCCCCCCAAAAATGTAGGAGAAATCTCAAGAAAAATAAAGTGAGAGAGAAAAAAGTGTGCCTCAATCTGTATTCAAATATCATCTCTGTCTTTGGAATGGATAGTATTCTTTATGATAGGTCCATCAGAGAAATTGCTTCAATATTTTTTACCACAGTTGCTATTGCTAGCTCTATTTTCCTCCATCCTATTTCTCCCCACCCCTATTTATTCCAATTCTCTTTCTTCTTTCATACTCTCTCTCCTCAAAAGTGGGTTGTTTCTGACTATGGTCTCCCACAATCTTCCCTCTCTTCTATCACCCCTACCACATCCCCCTGTCCCTTTCTCCCATCCCTTTTATCTCCTATTTTTCTCTTGGGTAAAATAGATTTCTATACCCAATTGAATGTATCTGTTTATTTCCTCTCTGAGTCACTTTGGATGAGAGTGAAGGCTCATTCATTCCCCCTCACCTTTCCCCCTTTTACTCCATTTTCTTGTCTCTTTTATATGAAATAATTTAGTCCATTCTACCTCTCCTTTCCCTTTCTCCCAGTACATTTCTTTCTTGCCCATAAAGTCCATTTTATAATATATTATATCTTCATATTCAGCTCCCTCTTGTGCCTTTTCTATATAAGCCCCTTCTAACTTCCCTTATAAATGAATTCATATGAGTTATTAGTATCATCTTTCCATACCAGAATGCAAATAGTTCAACTACATTAAATGTCTCATAATTTTCCCTTTCCATCCATCCTCTCTATGCTTCACCTGAGTCTTATACTTGAAGATCAAACTTTCTGTTCAGCTCTGGTCATTTCAACAGGAAAGTCTGAAAGTCCCCCTCTTTCAAGAATGTCCATCTTTCCTCCTGAAAGAAGATGTTCAATTTTTCTGCGTAGTTTGCTTTCTGGAATATCATATTCCAGGACCTACAAGCCCTTAATATAAACATTGCTAAATTCTATGTAATCCTGATTGTAACTCCACAATATTTGAATTGTTTCTTTCTGGTTACTTGTCATATCTTCTCATTGACTTGGAAGTTCTGAAACTGCTATAATATTACTGGGAGATTTTATTTTTGGAATCTCTTTCAGGAGGTGATTGATGGATTCCCTCAATTTCTATTTTATCCTGCTTCTAGGATATCAGGACAATTTTCTTGGCTCATTTCTTGAAAAATGAAGTCTAGGCTCTTTTCCTGGTAGTAACTTTTCAGGTAGCCAAATAATTTTTAAATGATCTCTTTTGAGTCTGTTTTTTCAGATCAGTTGCTTTTCCAATGAGATAGTTCACATTTTCTTCCAGTTTTTCATTCTTTTGGTTTTGTTTTATTGTTTCTTGATTTTTCACAAAGTCATCAGCTTCCCTTAGCTCCATTCTACATTTGAAGGAATAATTTTCTTCAGAGAACTTTCTTATCTCCTTTTCCATCTGACCATCTGTTTTTAAGGCATTCTTCTTCTCATTATCCCTTTGGATTGTTTTTCCTTTTGACCTAAACTGGTTTTTAAGATGTTATTTTCTTCAGTATTTTTTGTATGTCCTCCACCAAAGCTGCTGACTTGGTTTTCCTGATTTTCTCACATTGCCACCATTTTTCTTTCCAGTTTCTCCTCTATCTCCCTTACTTGATTTTCAAAATCTTTTTGAACTTTTCCATAGCTTGAGATCAAGTCATATTTTTCTTGGAACTTTTGGATACAGAATATCTTCTGAGTGTATATTTGATCTTCCATGGGACCAAAGTAATTGAATATGGTCAAAATTTTTTTTCTTCAGTTGTTTGCTCATTTCCCCAGCTCATGACCTGATTTTAGCTCTTATTAAAGTGAAACTGCCTCTAGGGTAGAGGACACACTTTCACAAGCTTTTGAAGGTTTTTGCAACTGTTTTCAGGGACCGCCCCCCAAGAACCTGAATTCCTTCAAGGATTTATGAGAGTCTCTGACTGCTCTCCTGGCCTGTGCTCTGGTCTGTGGATGATCACAAGCACTCCCCTTTGCCTTATAAAGAGTTTCTTGTTCTGCTATGGCAACAAATCTTTTCCTGAGACTAGGACCCCAGACTGCAACCTGAAACTGAAGATGGATGAAGCAACAAAGTCCTTCTTCTGGGGTAGTAAAGAGACCGCTGCAGTCTCCCTTGAGCCCCTTACCAATGAACACTGTGGAAACAGCTGCTGGGTGGTTTACTTCCAGGTAACTCCCCAGGTCTGCTTCTGGTTCCCTGGGCTGGGTCTGCATTGAGGTCTGCACTGACCTCTGTGCTCTATGCTCACTCTGTTGGCAGAGTTTTCCGGCTGACCTTCCAAGCTGTCCTTGGCAATCTCTGAGCTGAGAGAGAGGTCTGGAAACTCTGAAAGCCATGACCCCAGGGACCCAGGTAGCCCTTGGACTATTCCTAGATGACAGGAGTCAGTTTTCTCTGGCCCAGTGCTGCCCAGACTGTGCTGTGGCCCTTATCCAACCTTGGTGCAATAGAGTTTTCCCACGGATCTTCCAAGTTGTCTTAGGCTTGAAAATTGTTTCACTCAGTAATTTTGTGGGTTTCACAACTCTAGAATTTAACTAGAGTAATTATTTTAAGGGATTTGGAGTGGTCTGGGGGAAAAGTTGTGGGAATTCCTGCCTTTACACCACCATTTTGGCTCAGCCCACCAATGCTTTTTATTTTATGGATTTGAAAATGTGGTTCTAGGAAGAGTTTTCCCTAGACTATCAGATCTCTTTGCTAATAAATAAATAAATAAATAAATAAATAAATAAATAATGAACAAACATAAATGAATGAATGAATGAATGAATAAGTAAGTAAGTAAATAAATAAATAAAATAATAAAAGTAAAGAAACCCTGATCTGATCTAGTAAGACCTATGAGAATTCAGATTGTGTTAGTTAAGCCTTCAAGAATCCAGATTCTCCTCAAAAATCACCAAAATTAATCATCTGACTAGATTGTGTCTATCAAACAGAGAATATGGTAAGTATCAACTGAATGCTCAGACAATCAATACTATAGGAATTTAGAGGAAGGAGAGAATTCTGTATGTTGGGTACTTTGGAAGACTTGCTGGGGGAAATAGGATTGAATTGGACCTTGAAACAGTTTAGATGAGGCAAAAGGAATGGGGAAGGAATTGTGAAAGGAAAATGGGTGAGCAGAAATACCAGCTCAAGGAAATGTTTGATATACAGTGAAGAGAGTAATTTGGCTATAAAGATGTGTTCCTATAGAGGAGTAATAGGAAATAAGAATGAAAAAACAAGCTGTAGACAGATTATGGATAGGTTTGAATGCAGTACTAAGGATGTTGCATTTTATCCTATAATCCACAGGTAGCTATTGAAGGTTTTGGAGCAAGTGTTTGGCATGACAAGAGAGGTACTTCCATGGAATTAGTTTGGCAGGAATCTGCACGATGAAGTGCAGGAAAAAGCAAGGATACCAATTAGGAGACTATTGAAGCATATATTGATACATACATATGCATATACATATGCATATGTATGTATCAATGTATCCTTTCAATAGTCTATAGTCTCCTAATATATATACATATATTATATATATATATATATACATATATATGTATATATATATATATATATATATATATATATATACATACACTGATGAGACATGAACTAAGGTACTAGCAGTAAATGAAAGTGGGAAATAAATACAGATGAAGGTAGTCATGGAGAAACAAAGGACATGACTTGATGACTAAGGATGTTGAAAAAGTAGGTAAATGGCTCATTGTAGCCATTTTTTTGGATGGGGCTAAAAAAAGAAGTACCAAAAATTAAGATCATGTTAGGAAAGATCTAGAACCAGAGATTCCTAAGGTCAAGTGTTTTGGCTCTTTGGCTTGGCTTTCTTTGGTTAATAGCTTTTATTTTTCCTCCAGTAAATGGCACAGGGTCCTCTGTCTGCTACTTGCTCCATTATATCACCATGGGAATGTTACTATAGGTGCTCTGCTAATGACTCTTTTTTTGTGATTACTTCTTTCCAAACACTAAATGCTTAACTAGTTATTCTGGCTACCTTCTTGGGGAGGTGGAATTTTTTGACTTGAGAAATTGAAATTTCTTAGTGATAGTTTTATGTCCCAGTCCAGGTGCAGATAAATTGCCATCAAATAGAGGCAAATGAAGAAATTCAGTGTGAGGAGGGGAAGGGGGATAGAGAGGATGTATGTTCTGTTGAATGCAGTAACAATTCTGGGTGTCAAGGAGCAGAATTTTCCTTCCATACTTTTCACCTGATACCTGAATGAATTCTCTGCCCAGAGGTGCCTCCTGCTGCTTCTTCATCATCTGCCATTCCTTTATTCTCACTCCAGTTATTATTTAAAATTTATAGGGCATACAAAAAGCATCTGGTGCAGTATAGATACAAAGGGAGATGCTGGAAGTACCCCCTTGGATTTACCCTTGAAATAAAGCAAAGGAGATGATTAAATTCATTCCAGGGGATGAGGACAACCAGTTAGAGAGAATAATAATGAGATTTATATTCTTCCTTCATGCTCTTTTCCTTCACTTACTATTCCTTTCTCTTTCTTGTAAATACCTTCCAAAGCCATCCATCCTTCTATCCATTCATCCATCCATCCATCAATCCACCTATCCATTCACCCTCCATGCATCCATCCATCTACCTATATACCCCCCCAGTCATTCAGCATATATTTATTGTTTCCTGAACATAAAGCAACATTCTAGGCTTTGGGGGAAAGATAAAGTTCATATAAGATAAGATCTCTGCCTGTATAAAGCTTATAGAGCTTATATTCTATTGGAGGCACCAGGTCCTCTCCAAGGTCCCTCGCAGTTTTAAAACTTCTTGACATAAACTAGATAATTATAATTAATAGAGTATTCTGAGGCAAGTTCAATAGAGAGATTCAAAACAAAATGCAATATGAGGTTTGAAAAGAAAGTTGTCATTGGGCTCTGTATCAGTGGTAGAAAAATAGAACCAAGGTCTTGGTAAAATATCAGTTTCTAGAAAGAATTGAAAGAATGATAACTTTCCTGGAGTACTACAGTGGGAAGCATGGGCTACAGTGGAATTTATTGTATCCTCTTGGATCATATTCCAGAAACACACAAAGAAAGAAAATGGATAGAGGGTAGAGGTCACTATGAAGAGCCAAGGGAATGATCTGGGGTAACAAGAACACACAAAAGAAAATACAGTTTTGAATTGGGAAGTAACAGTTTTATGCCTGTTGGTAGGATGATAGTGAATGCTAATGAAAGAGTCTTATAATTTCTAAAACTTAAGAGATCTTATTAGAGGTGATCTCATCTTTTCTCTCTCTCTATGTGTCAGAAGAGATTGAGTTCTGGAGAGATGCAGTGATCCAAGGTCATATAGATTCTAAATAGCAGAAAGAATATTTGAACCCAGGTCCTATGCCCCCAAATCTGATACAGGTTTTTTTCTCTGTATTATGAAAAAGAAAGAAAACAATGTTTGCTCTTAGCTTTTCACTGTGCCATCTAGCTTCCCTTTAAGTTTGCACAGTGCTTCATAAATATTTTTTCACTTGATCTTCATAATAATTCTGGGAAGAAGTACTATTTTTATCCTCATTTTATAGTTGAGGAAACTGTGGAAGACAGGCTGGATTTCAACTCAGATTTTTCTGACTCCAAGTACAAAACTTATCTACTATGATATTTTGTTGCATTCTGTCATATGAGTATTACTTTATTGAAAAGGTTCATAACCTACATTTGTGGCGTGATCTTCCTGAGTTACTGTGGCAAAAACGTAGGGGAAAAAAAACAGTTTATTAGTCAATGTTTTCCTAGACCTCTCTAAACTTGGCTGGGCTGGTCCATCTAGTGTCAGGTTATAGAATTTGCCTTTTTTTTTTTTATCATAGCTTAGAGGACCTAGGTTACTTCTACACTGGTATCAGAATAGAACTTTTAGTGACAGGTAAACTGTAATATATTATTAGAATTGTGTGCTGTTATTGATATTAATATTCACATATATGCTATTATTAATGTTTTTAATAAAAATATTCATGCATTTTCACTTCTGGAGTAAAAAGTGTCAAATTCTTTCCTATGAATTCTGAAACAGGAAGAAGGAAAACAGGCCAGAGTGAAAATTCATTTTTCCATAGTTAATGGAGTAAAGATCTTGAAAATAGCCCTCACAGGCTCATAAACATGCATTTAAAGGTCTGACTTCATTGGCAGTGATACATACCAATTCAGGTGATGATTTTAGGGTGTGAATGGGAACCTCTGACATTTCAGCCTATGTGTGGATGAACTCAACAGCCTCCTTGACATTTTATTCTTTGCTATGGAAAAATTATAACTTTGTTTTATAGAGATACAAAGATTTACTCTGTTGCATTCTGACACAGGTATAACTATGGTTCACATTCCCTCCAGATGCTAAGGATAAAAAAAAGCACCTTCTTCCCAAAATTTTTGTTATGATCAAATGAGATAATATATATATGTATATATATATATATGTATATATATATATATATATATATATATATATATAATGATTAGCATAGTGCCCAGCATCTAGTACATAGTTTATGTTTATTGTTCTTGTTGGTCCTTCATTCTTGAAGAGGTTTAATGACATCATGAATCTTACTCATGAATCAAATTTATGTGAGGCAGAGTTGTGCAGTTGTTATCTTTCTCTTCCACAGTCATCAAAAGTCCAAAAACAAGGTAGAAGTCAGGAGGCGATGACCCAGAATTGCCTCTCATGTAATGGGTTAATACTGTGAACCCACCCCAGTAGATCAGTTTTCTGTACTGGTCTTTTATTCTCCCATTGTTTTTATGTGAATATAGTTTGGCTCATGTCTAGATTTTCTCAAATGTAGGTAACCATATGGTTACTCAGGTTAGTGATGCATATGGGTATATGGCTGCATTTATTTTATTCCATAAAAATGGAAAAGACTCTGGAACTTATAAACAAATAGAATGCAATACTCAGCTAGTCCTCTAGTTGGAGTAGTGGAAACAAGACTGAGTTTCAAGTAATAAGACTAATGTTAGAGTTCTATTTCTGTTGCCTACCACCTGTGAGACCTTGGAAAAATCCCCTAACCTTCCTGAGCCTCACTCTCCTCATATAAAATGAGGGAATTGAAGTCCTTCCTAGCTCTACCCTATGAATCTCAAGTTCCCCTTGGAATGGACTGAAATGAGAATTGTTATCAGGTCAAACTTTTGACATTCTGAGGAATCTGAAATATTTGCAGGTTCTTACAGGTATCTCCAGGACTTATAGTCTCATCCAGTTATTTGGATTCCCCTAAGAAGTCAAACAAGACTGCTTAAACAAGCTACACTACTTATGACTTAGGCAGTTCAAATAACTCAAATGACTTTGCTATCCAAATAGGATAACTGGTCAAAAACCATGTGACAGTCTTTTTCCAAGGAGTGTTTTCTGTAGGAAATTTGTCACTAGAAGATCTAATCCCTTGGAAACCTGAAACTTAAGGTTATCTTCAAGTCAATTCCTAAAGTTGGTGCTGTTCAGAAAATTGACCTTCTCTAATAAAAAGACTAGATTCTAGGGTTATGGTACCCAGAAAATTTAAAATCCTTTTTCTTTTAAGTTTGCTGTTTACAAACACTATCTATAAACTATCATTTTGGAACAACTTAGCACATACACATATCTGCTTTTGCCATGTACTTCTATAGGAAAACCTGTCGTTATTCTGGTTGATAACATATTTTTGATTGAGAAATTCATGTTTTAGAATCTCTCCCCTAATGCTGCTGGTAGGCATATGTAATTCACATATGACTATGTATCATGATGGTTATTTCCATTTTGGGGAGGAAAGATTGTTCATGGGTATAGATAATTTCCCATGGGCATAGATATTTTTCCCATAGATATTTCTGTTTGTTTTCTGAACAGGGGTAAGGTGAAAAGAAAATCCAAATAGATCAAATGAGGGGACTCCTCTGAAAAAAATTTCTTCCTGTGTCCCAGCCTCAGTTTCTGGGAAGTAGCAGCTTCATCATTGTGATGCAATCTGAAGTACCTGAGGGATAGAGAAGTACCTGAGGGATAACCGTACATGCTTCATAGGCAGCTTCTTCAAAAAATATTTTGTAATCTCATCAAGTTGTTTGAGGAATGAATGAAATTGGTTAGAGTCTCCTCTGATCAGCTCTCCTTATGTGATACGTAGCCTGGCATAGTACATATTTAATAAATACTATTTACTTTATTAATTGAGTGATTGAACACTGAGGGTAATTCCAGATTGCCTTCTCCAAACATTAGGATGTGTGAGAGGATAGAGGGAATTCTCAAAGAATTCAGACTAGTCTAAAAAAATAACTGAAATAAAACAGAATTGAAAAGACACATTTATTATTGATATATCCAGTTTATTTATTACCATCCCAAAACACTAGAAGCAGTAAAATTTATTTGTACATTGAGCCATGAACAAAGTGTGTCAAGTTGAATTCATATCACGTTTTGAATTCCAGTCATTCTAAGGGGAAAGTAAATACTATTCTTTCACAGAGAAGAAACCAGAAAAGGATGTATGGTATCTATGGTGGGAAGTTATCCACTTGTGCATGCTGAAACCCCAACAGAAATGTGATTCTGGAATCTAAAAAGCTATACAGTTGAAAGAATCACAATGTCATACAAGGGAACAGAAGTCAATAGACTTGGATTCTAATCCTCGTTCTTCTCTTTACTACCTGAACTTCTCTGAAATTGGTTTCCCTCATCCATAAGATGAGTTGAATTATATGATTATTTAAAATCTCTTTTAGCTTTAATATAAGTACAAGAGATTAGGGTACCATAACCCTATTGGGCCTCAGAAGGAAGACCTAGAAGCATAGGAGAAAGTGTCAAAGAAGCCAATCTAATTTAAAAGTTGGGGGGGGGCAAGGAGAAACAATAACTCATAAAAGTTGAATGGATTGACTCATAGAGTGGGTACCCTCTCACTGAATCTTTCCATGTAAAGGTCAATGTGTCATAAAGGATATTTTTTTTCAATCTAATTTTGAACTCAGTGGTCAATGATATCCTCTCCAACTCTGAAATGATGTGAATTAATAATTCTAACATTTTAGGATTTATACCTCCTTCCAAATGTATTATGTAACTTTTTAAAAATTTTTTTTTCTCTCTACACCATTAGTTTTATGAATGTATAGATAATAGACAGTTTAGGGCAATCTCAAGTGTTTTGGCATTCTCTAGCCTTTAGTAGACTTTAAATTACATACTCTGCTCTAATTAGTTAAACTGTAATGATGGGCAAGAGGAGATAGAGAAATTCTGGGAGTTTGAGCAATGGCCAGGAAATTATTTTAAAATATTTTATTTATTTTGAGTCTTACAATTTTCCCCCTAATCTTACTTCCTTTCTCCCACCCCCCACAGAAGGCAATTTGCCAGTCTTTACATTGTTTCCATGGTATACATTGATCTAAATTGAATGTAATGAGAGAGAAATCATATCCTTAAGGAAGAAACAAAGTATAAGAGATAGCAAGATCAGACAAAAAGATATAGTTTTTTTTTTTCTAAATTAAAGTTAATAGTCCTTGGTCTTTGTTCAAACTCCACAGTTCTTTCTCTGGATACAGATAGTATTCTCCATTGCATACAGCCCCAAATTGTCCCTGATTGTTGCATTGATGGAATGAGCGAGTCCATCAAGGTTGATCATTGCCCCTATGTTGCTGTTAATGGTGAACTGTATTTTTCTGGTTCTGCTCATCTCACTCAGCATCAGTTCATGAAAATCCCTCTAGGCTTCCCTGAATTCCCTTCCCTCCCTTCCCTCCTAGTTTCTAATGGAACAATACTGTTCCATGACATACATATACCACAATTTGCTAAGCCATTCCCCATTTGAAGGACATTTACTTGATTTCCAATTCTTTGACACCACAAACAGGGCTGCTATGAATACTTTTTTGTACAAGTGATGTTTTTACCCTTTTTTCATCATCTCTTCAGGCTATATGATCCAGTAGTTTTATTGCTGGATCAAAGAGTATGCACATTTTTGTTGCCCTTTGGGCATAGTTCCAAATTGTTCTCCAGAAAGGTGGGATGAGTTCACAGCTCCACCAACAATGTGATAATGTCCCAGATTTCCCACAACCCTTCCAACAATGATCATTATCCTTTCTGGTCATATTGGCCAGTCTGAGAGGTGTGAGGTGGTACCTCAGAGAAGCTTTAATTTGCATTTCTCTAATAAGTAATGATTTAGAGCAATTTTTCATATGACTATGGATTGCTTTGATCTCCTCATCTGTAAATTGCCTTTGCATATCCTTTGACCATTTGTCAATTGGAGAATGGCTTTTTTTAAAAAAAAATTGACTCAGTTCTCTGTATATTTTAGAAATGAGTCTTTGGCAGAAACATTATTGATTACAGTGGCTTTGTCTGTGCAAGAGCTTTATAATTTAATGTAATTGAAATCATCTAGTTTGTTTTCGGTGATGTTCTCCATCTCTTCCTTAGTCATAAACTGCTTCCTTTTCCATAGATCTGACAGGTAAACTAGTCCTTGATCTTCTAGTTTGCTTATAGTATTGTTTTTTATGTCTAAATCCTGGATCCGTTTTGATCTTATCTTGGTATAGGGTGTGAGGTGTTGGTCTAATCTAAGGTTCTTCCATACTAACTTCCAATTTTCCAGTAGCTTTTATTGAAGAGAGTGTTTTTATCCCAATAGCTGGACTCTTTGGGTTTATGAAACAGTAGATTACTATAATTATTTCCTGCTATTGCACCTAGTCTATTCCACTGGTCCACCATTCTTTCTTAGCCAAATACCAGATGGGTTTGATGACTGATGCTTTATAATAACTTTAGATCAGGTAGGGCTAAGCCACCCTCTTTTGCACCTTTTTTCATTAAATCCCTGGAAATTCTTGACTTCTTATTTCTCCATATGAATTTACTTAGAACTTTTTCTAACTCATTAATTTTTTGGAATTTTGGTTGGTAGAGCACTAAACAGGTAGTTCAGTTTTGGTAGAATTGTCATTTTTATTATATTAGCTTGACTTATCCATGAGCAGTTGGTGTTTGCCAAGTTATTTAAATCTGATTTAATTTGTATGAGAAGTGTTTTGTAATTGTGTTCAAAAAGTTTCTGAGTCTGTCTTGGCAAATAGACTCCCAAGTATTTTATATTGTCTGAGGTTACTTTGAATGGGATTTCTCTTTATCACTCTTCCTGCTGTATCTTGCTAGTCATATATAGAAAAGTTGAGGATTTATGAAGGTTTATTTTATATCCTGCAACTTTAATGCCCAGAAAATTCTTGAGAAAATAGAGCATCAGAAAATTTTTTCCCCCTACTTCTTTTGGAACTACTCAACTCTACTCTAAAACCTGGTACAGTAGATTTATAATCTGAGGTCTTGGGTTTAAATGCTGACTTTGACACACGTTATCTAGTCTACTTTGATGAGTCCTTCCCTGGGCTTCAGTTTTCACATCTGTCAAATGAAGGGGTTGCCTAAATGATCTCCAAAGCAGATGCCATTCTCTGCTAAATCATATAAATCCCTGGCCATATTCAGTCATTTTTCATAAACTCACCTCCATTTCTCTTTCTTCTAGCCACCCCCATCCTCAACCAACTTATTTTGCCCAGAAAATAGTATTGTGGTGAGACTCAAAGTGGCTGCCACAGTTCAATAATATAATATTCTTTCCCAACAAGCCTTATGATAGGTCCCTCCTTTTTAGCTTTCTCCCAGGGGAAGATATCCTCCCACACCTCTCTCCATTTCAGAAAAGCCCAAATGACTTTGGGTATTTTAAGGGGCAAAACATTGTGACAATAACTGAGTGATGTGGGATTTACACAATGACTCCATTGGAGATGTCATTAGGGCTTTTTATGTTACTCTGGTGACTGCTGCTTTGTCCACATTTAGCTAGGTGAGCCCTAAAGCTGAAGGAGCTTATTTTCAGTGTGGGAAGAAAAGAAACTTGGAACCAAATAGCAATTGATGTCTTTTCCAAGACTAAACTCTCAGTCCTTCCCCTGAACCCTTGGAAGACCCCCAAACTTAAAAGAAATTTCTAAACATTGAAGTACTGAATATTGCTTCTTTTGCCTTATGCAAGGCTATTTTGTTTCGAGTATCATAGGGTCTGTCTGCCTCAAGTCTATCCCCACCTGGATCCTTCCTCCATTTAGTCACCAGAATAATTTTCCTAAAACACATGTCTGTCCATGTCACTCCCCTACTGAGTACATTTCAATGACTCCCAATAGCCTCTAGTAACAACACAAAATCCTCTGGTATTCAAATTTCTTTATATTGTATTTTTTCCCCTAACTTTCCAATATTTTTACACCTTATTCCTCACCACATCCTCTTCCATTCAGTGACACTGGACTCAGTGTGATTCCATGAACAAGACACTCCATCTCTTAGTATTTTCTTTGACTTCCCCATGTCTGGAATGTTCTCCTTCCTCATCTCTGCCTATTGCCTTCCCCAGCTTCTTTTATAATAATGTTTGCCCTTCATTTTCAAAGAAGACTGTGACATCAAGGAGGTAATGCCATGACAAGCACATGAATTGGATTTGAATGAGAGGGTGCTGTACTAAGTCACCAGCCTCACTTTCTCCTCCAGAGTCATCTGGGTCCAGTGGCCAGATATGAATCAGGATGACTGGAGATGACCCTGAATGCAAGGCAATCAGGGTTAAGTGACTGACTTACCCAAGGTCACAAAGCTAATAAGTGGCAAGTATCTGAGGCTGAATTCAATCTCCAGTGTTCTATCCACTGTGCCACCTAACTGATTTCCCCTCCCCCGGCTTCTTTTAAGTTCCAACCAAAGCCTATCTTTGATAGGAAGCCTTCTTAATTCTTCTGACTCCTCCCTGTTAATTATTTTCTATTTATCCTGTATATTATTTTTTTTGTACAAATTTGCTTGTTGTCTCACATATTAGATTATGAGTTTCTTGAAGCCAAAAAGAGTGACATTTTGCCTTTTGTATTACCAGTGTTTAGCACAGTGCTAAGCACATAAGATAGAGTTTAATGAGTATTTATTAACTGACTAGAGACTGTCCAGATCATGTAGCTCTGATCCACATATACTCCTTTTTTAAAATTTTTTTGGTTTTT
Source organism: Macrotis lagotis (assembly GCF_037893015.1). NCBI lineage: Eukaryota > Metazoa > Chordata > Mammalia > Peramelemorphia > Peramelidae > Macrotis > Macrotis lagotis. The sequence continues at coordinate 76,352,322 of NC_133659.1, forward strand.
TTTAAGTGACTTGCCCAAGGTCACACAGCTAGGTAATTATTGTCTGAAGCCTTATTTGAACTCAGGTCCTCCTGACTTCAGGGCCTGTGTTCCATTCACTGTGCCACCTAGTTGTCCCAGATATACTCTTAATAGAGTGGAAACTTGAAATCAGGCACTTTGTTCCCCCCCCCCATCCCATTTTCTTTATCGTCTAGGGCTGATAGGGAGAAGATGTTTAAAAGGCTCATGTAACTAAAATGAGTCAGAGATGAGAAAATGAGGGTCAGACAAATTGAAATGATTTAGTTCAGTTATTTAGTTGTGTCCAACCCCTCATGATATCATTTGGGCTTTCTTGACAAAGATACTGGAATGGTTCACCATTCCCTTCTCCACTGGATTCATTTTGTCAGACAATTAGAAGTTAAATGATTCACCTGGGGTCATACAGCTTGGAAGTGTCTAAGGCTGGATTTGAACTCAAGTTTTCCTGATTTCCAGACCCAGTACTCTATCCACTGAGCCACCAATTGCCTCTACATAGTAGAGTAGAACTAAACTATTACAAGAGTCATCTAGTCAACCTCCCTACCTCATCTCTACACTATGGTCCATTCATTTATCAAAGTGATCTTCCCAAAATTCAGGCCTAAGTCATACATCTCCTTGTTAAACTTCACTGTCTCACTATTCCTCTAAGATCAATATAAAATTCTCTCTCTGGCTTTCAAAACCCTAAAGCCTTTCCCCTTCCTGCTTTTCTGGTATTCCATTGTGTTTTGGCCTTTATGTATTTTGCAAGCCATCAACACTGGACCTGCTGTTCCTTATATGGACCCCTCCCTTTCCTGATTTCATGCATTTTATTATTATTATATATTATATAATTCTATATTATTATGTTTATTATATTTTATTATTATATATTTTATACTTTATTAATTTATTATTTATTATTTTTTTTCTTCATTCCTACTTCCTGGTTCTCAAAGATTCTTTCAGGCATCAATTCAAATCCTACTTTGTGCAAAAGGACTTTCCAGTCCAACCATTGATAATATCCCCCCTTCTACCCCTCCCTTTAAGCTCCTAATTACACTGCATATCTTTTAAAAACCTCCTTCATAACTTTGCCTCTTCCTAGCTTTCTAGCTTTCTTACTTCTTGTGTATCCCCTTCCTCCCACTACCTGAATCGTATAATGTAGTAACCCTGCCCTCCTTGATGTTTCTCCCACTAGATAATCATCTCCCTGCTCCAGGTAGTTTCCTCTCTCTCCCATGTTTGAAATTTGCTACTCTTCCCCTTCATATCTTCCTCTTAGCTGATTCTTTTCTTCTTAAATCCCTTCTGCCAGAAGCCTTTCCCAGATATTCTTAACCTTAGTGCATTCTCCCAGAGATTATTTTCAATATATTTTGTTTACATGTTGTTTGCACATTGTTATTCATATTTTCCTTCCCTCACCACTTCCCCCTCATTGAGAGTTTTTGTCTTTCCTTTTGTCCTTCTTCCTGACACCAGAATTTTTTTTTTTTAGGTTTTTGCAAGGCAAACGGGGTTAAGTGGCTTTCCTAAGGCCACACAGCTAGGTAATTATTAAGTGTCTGAGACTGGATTTGAACCCAGGTACTCCTGACTCCAGGGCCGGTGCTTTATCCACTAGCTACCTAGCTGCCCTTGGCACCAGAATTTAGCAAAGTGCTGGCCACATTTTTGTTGTTTAGTCTTGTCTAATCTAATTCTTCATTATTTTCTTGATAAGGATACTGAAGTGATCTGGCATTTCCTTCTCTAATGGGTTTCCATTTTACAGATGAGGAAATGAGATCAATAAGGGTTAAGTGGCCTACCCAGGTGTCACAGAGTATCTGAGACTGGATTTGAATTTAGACCTTCCTCATTCTAAGGTCAATGTGCTATCCACTGTACCACTTAGCTACCCAGGCCCACAGCATGAGTTCATCATTGTTAGCATATTATCCCTCCTATTAGAATATGAACTCTTTGTAGGGATATTTTCCCCCTTTCTTTGTAATTCCAGTGCTTAGCATAATCCTTGGCCCATGTACTGTGCTTAGTTGATACTTATTTGTTAATTGAAAAACTATAAATAGCAAAATAAAATAAGTTTTGTTGTTATTATGATCTCTGAACAAACCCATTATGCTTTTCTCTGTCTCTATCTATCTGTAGGTCTTCTCTTCCTCCCTTTCTCTCTCCCTTCCTTTCTTTCTCTCTTCCTTTATCTCTCCCTATTCTTCTTTCTCCCTTCCTCCCTTTATCTTTCTCTCTCTACCATTCTCCCCCCTCATTTCTTCTGTCTTCCTTCCTCCCTCTTCCTCTCTATCCCTCTCTTCCTCCTTGACTTTCTTTCTCTTTCTGCTTCCTTCCCTCTCTTCCTTTCTCTCTCCCTCCTCTTCTCTCTTCCTTTCTCTCCCTTTCTTCCCTTTCTCTACCTTTATTTCTTGCTTCCTCCTTTTTCTCTCTCATGAATTGGATGCTGACGTTTTTTGAATAGGTCCATGCTACTCCTTGAAATGACTGGAAGCACCCCAGAGTATCGCATCACTAGGGTTGAGCATTGCAGATTTTCTAGTTTTTGCTCTAGTCAGATGCTTCTGGAAAGCCAGTGTTCTGGAAGATAGGTACCAAGGATTGCATTGGAAAAGGAGTCAGTGAATAGAAAAATTCCAGGCAATGTTGACCCAGGGGACCTCACTTTCAATTTCTAGGGAACTGTTACTTTTGCTTGCAAAATTGGTGAATGCTGGCAGAGTTGGCATGGTTAAGAGTGGATGAATCTTTGGGGAGAAATATACAAATCTGCCTGAATCTGCCGTTGACTGTGCTGTTCTGTGTAACTGAACTGCAAACCATGGATCCGGCTTATCATTCAGTCCATTTATCTACAGGAAACACTTCACATGGTTTTCAATAACTCTCATATTTATCATTGTTACTGTGAATGCTTACTTATAATTGAGTATCATTGTGTTTCAGAGACATAGAGTTATGGGATCATAAATTTAAGCTCTCATGGGCTATTCGAGGTCAGCCAGGTGGAGTACCTTATTTCTAAACAAAGAATCTGAGGATCCCAAGGGTTAAGTGAGTTCTCCAAGCTAGTAAAGTAACTCCTGTCCTCTGGTTTCAAATCCAGTGCTCTTAACATTAAAGAAACAGAACTACGAGAGACTGTCAAAATTATCTGGCCAAAATCTCTTTTAAATCTCCAATAGAATATAAAGTCTCTGAAGGCAGAGGCATTTTCTTTTCATTCTTAGTGTCTTGCACTTTAACTGTTGTTCTGTCATTTTGGTAATGTCTAATTCTTCATGATTCCATTTGTTGTTTTGTTTGGTTTTGGCAGAGCTACTGGAATAATTTGTTATTTCCTTATATTTACAACTCATTTTATGGATGTGGAAACTGAGGCAAATAGTTAGGTGACTTTCTTAGAGTCACATAACTAGTAAGTGTCTGAGGTCAGATTTGAACTCAGGACAGAAGATGAATCTTCCTAACTCCAGACTGAAACTCTATTACCAAGTTAGAAAGTATTTAATATGCTTGTTGAATAAAATTAATAAAGAAATTAAGAGCCAGAGACTTGAAGTGATTTATCTAAATTATCAGCTGAGTTGAAACTACTTGTCTTAGAAATGTAAAATATGATTTCATTTAGAAATGTGGAAAATGAGATCCTATATAAGTTAAATCACTTGCTGAACTCACCCCATTTCATCCAGCCTTCTTTCATTGGTAGATTTCTGAGGTAACCCTTGGCAATCTATTCTAGATCGAATAAGGGGAGTTGCTATTTAGAAAAGAAATGTTCCAGGGTGACATGAAGCCCCAAGCATGCTATTCAACTAGCCTTCCTGCCATGAAGATAATTTATAAGTTTCCTTACAAAACTAATTGGGAACATGATTAAATTATTTTTTCTTAGACCAAGTACTGCAACTGGGACACTTATTGGCTGCCAGCAACTCCCAGTCATCAGAAGTAAATAACCTTTTGTAACATTTAATCTGATGTTAAATGGGACTAGAATGTCCTCCCTGCCCCTGTTAAAAATGAGGGAAAACATAATTAGTGGTGACTTAAGCCAATGGTAGAGAAGAGAAAATCTGGAACCCCTATGCCCCCTTTGGGGTATAGTGATAAAAAGAGGTTTTGAAGAAAACTAGAGCACTACTTAAGTAGAGAGGGAATTTTTTTTTAATATATGTAGTGACACCTTCCACGGTCTCTTTGACACTATCCAAGGGGAATTTCCAAAGTGGCATGCCAAATTTTCATTCATTTATTTCTGAGTGTGTGTGTGTGTGTGTGTGTGTGTGTGTGTGTGTGTTTATGTGTATGTAGTATGTGGGGAGGGTTGTACTTCAGAGTGTGTGTGTGTGGGTGTGGGTGTATATGTGTGTGTGTGTATGTGTTTATGTGTGCATGAGTGTATGTGTGTATATGGAGGAGTGGAGAAGAGAAGAAGAAAATAACTATTCCTATGTGGGGAAATGTCTATTCATCCTGTATGAGTTCATCACCAGAAAAGTTCTCTTTGATATCTCAGACCTTTCTCTATAACCCTGGATGCTCTATTGTTGTTCATGGATTTATTAGTCATGTCTTTTTTCTATAATCTCATTTGGGATTTTCTTGGCAAAGATACTGGAATGGTTTGCCTTTTCCTTCCCCAGATCATTTTACAGATAAGCAAACTGAGGCAAAGAAGGTTAAGTGACTTGTCAGGCATCACACAGCTAGGAAGTGTTCGAGATGAGATTTGAACTTAGGAAAGATGATTTTTCCTGACCCTAGGATTGATATTCTATCCACTGTGCCACTTAGCTGCTCTGTGAATACTCTACCTAGGATACAAGCTGGCAGGCACAGACACTCACTCGTTCATTTATTCATTTACTTATTCAACCAGCATTTATTACAAGCCTGATATGTTTCCTGTCCCTGGCTAGGATGAAGGCAAAGATGGAAGTCTCTGCCATCAAGGATCTTATGTTTTATTAAATGGAGTTGACAGGTACACATATAAATAAACACACAAATATAAAAGTAAATCCAAAGAAATATCCTTGATCCTGGGGCAGGAGAGAGTACTAACCCATAAGTATACACTTCATAGTAAGAATTTAATAAATACTGACTTACAACTTGTCATTTGTTCTCCCATACACAATATTCCATCTCTCATCTCCATGCACGAGTTGAGTTCTTTACCTGGAATGTTTTCTCTCTTCCCCTTGCCTCTTAGAATCTCTAGATTTCTTCAAGACTCAACTCAAGTGCTCCCTCCTACATATGATCATACCCATCCAAACCAAGGACTCTTATGCTTTCCTTGATCATCCTCTTGCTCACAGCATTACCTTTTAAAAGCTTTTGTCACAAGTGATAGTACATATTGGGCTTCAGTTTTCTCGATGCTTCTTTTTATTTGTCCTAAGTTATTAACCCTTACTTAATATATTTCTCTCTTCCTGTTTGTTCATAGGCAAACTCATGGAAAAGGCTACTTCTGCTTGTCATTTTTTTATTCCCTACTCACCCCTTTGAAAGCTAACTTTCAATCTCATAATTTAATTGCACTTCTTCCAAAGCTACCAGGGATCTCTTAACTGACAGATTTGATGGCCCTTTCTCTATGCTCATTTTTTACAAACTCTCTGGAGCATCCCCGTCTCTTAACCACTCTCTTTCAACTCTATGGGTTTTTATGGTACTTTCTCCTCTTCCTTTTTCCGGTTCTCTGTCTCTGACTCTCTCTGTCTCTCACAGGTACACACACACACACACACACACACACACACACACACGCGCACACACAGACACACACACTTTTAATGTGGGAGATGGACCTCGGAGGCCATCCTGTAAAATCAATACCTGAAAAAGAGCTTTTCTGTAATATATCTAGAAAATGACTAATTAGCTTTTGCTCAGAAAGTCTGCTAAAAACCTGTTGCTTTCTATTCCACTTTAGAATAGATTGTTAAGGAAATTTTTCTTCTCTCTAACTGAAGAGTAACTGTAAAGCTAACTGCACTATAACTTTGTTTATTTTGATACCAACAACAACATGCTAAATATCTCCTCCATTGAACAACTCTTTTTTTTTCAGTTTTTGCAAGACAAATGGGGTTAAGTGGCTTGCCCAAGGCCACACAGCTAGGTAATTATTAAGTGTCTGAGGCCGGATTTGAACGCAGGTATTCCTGACTCCAGGGCTGGTGCTCTATCCACTCCACCACATAGCCACCCCGAACAACTCTTAAAATACAAAAGAGCTATCTTGTTCCCTTCTCTGACTCTTGACAAAATATCCCTAGTTTCTCAAATGGCATGATCTCACATAATTCAACCACACAATCTTCAGGACACTCCCTACTTCATTAAAATCCTTTCAGGGGCGGCTAGGTGGCATAGTGGATAAAGCACCGGCCCTGGAGTCAGGAGTACCTGGGTTCAAATCCGGCCTCAGACACTTAATAATTACCTAGCTGTGTGGCCTTGGGCAAGCCACTTAACCCCATTTACCTTGCAAAAACCTAAAAAAAGAATCCTTCCTCAAATATGGTTCTTAGAAATGAATAGAACTGTCCAGAAAAGGATAATTCTTCACAGCAGAGGACAATGGGACTCTCTAGTCCTGAAAATAGGGCAATATCACACTCAACTCACATTGAGTTTGTAGCCCACTAAAGCTTTTTCCAGACTTTTTTTTAAGACAATCATCTACACACAGTTTACACCATCTTTTAAAATAGTTGAGCAGCTGTTTTTCCCTATCCCTAATCTACTCATTTTATCATCTCTTCTTTTTTCCCAATGGAACTAAAAAGACCAAATCTTGAAAACAAAGCTGTATTAGCATTTATCACAAAATAAAATAAGACTCATTTATACATTTTTATTGATCTTCTATTACTTACATTAAAGTCTGTCTTTTGTACATGTCTTCTAATTTAGCTGGTAAATTCTCTGTTTAGTTACATTAGTCTCTTTAGAGAATTTGCCTTTTTTTCATTCTTTGTTTTCAGAATTTTTTTCTTGAGAGTTTTCCACCAGAGGTGTACTAGCAAATGTTTAACTACTAGCTTGCAAAAAAAAAAAAATATGCAGGACACACTTTGTGGTTTAAACTTCATCATCAATATTTTCTCCTTCACTCTCTTTCTAGATAATCAACAAATAAATTCTCAATTTGTACCATTTGTTGCTTTTCAAAGTACAGGTGTTCATGTTGAAAGTTTCTCAACTAGCCATACAAACCAGCTCTGGCACATTCATTTCAAGTCCACTTAGACTGACTTCTCTTACAGATTTTAGACCATGGGATTTTTCATAACCTTTCTCTGATCACCTTGAGATACTCTCCTTAAATATAGGGTTCATGTAAGAGTATGCTTGACATTCTGCTCCTCTCATCAGAAATTTGAAGGTTGATTGACAATACTATAGTAAAGTAACCATTATCCACTTCATAGGTAATAGAAGAAATTAACGTTTCTTAGACTCTGTAGCTCACTTTCTTTATTATCACTTCTTTATGAATTTTTGAAAAGAAATATGAATTTATGGGTATTATTGTTGATTACTTTATTGAATTTTTTTTGGCCTAAAAATGTTAACTCTTGTTTATGCTGTTCTTCCTACATTGAACTATTTACCATCTAGTTTACATGGATAGTCCTCATTTTCTTTTCAACTTAAAGCCCATTCTCTTAAAAGTGATTTTTATTGATACCTAGTTTTACATTATCATAATTTTTCCTAATATCACTCCTCCTCCCTCTTCTAGACAGTCATTTCATGTTTAAAAAAAAAAAGAAGGAAGGAAAAAAATCAGTAAAATTGATTAATAAATTGAAAAAGTCTGAAAGTGAGTATAATATATGACCCTTGTGGGCCTCTCACATATGGAAAGGGGTGTGTGTGTGTCTTATCTCTTCTTAGAAGCCTTATTTATTCTCTCCAATTTTCTATATTTGCTTTTTATTATTTTGTGGGTGTTTTTCCATTTATGTTATTGTGATAATGGTGTATATTATTTTCTTGACAGTTTACTTCACTCTGCTCTGGCTCATATAGATCTTTCTATGCTTCTCTGTAATGATCATATTTATTATTATTTATAGCATAGAGCATTCCATTATTTTCATGTACTACAATTCACTAATAATGGAGATTCTCTTTGTTTCCAATGTTACTATCACATAAAGTGCTACTATAATGCTACTATAGAGGATTTTCTTCTTATCAATGGTCACTTTGATATATAAGTCTAATAAAATCAATGGGTCAAAGGTAGTGAATATTTTAGACATTTTTATTTGCATTGTTTTCCAAAATGCTTATGCTAATTTGCAGTTCCATCAACAGTGCTCCTAGTATGCCTTTCTTTTCACAACATTGATGATTTCTACCTTTTGTTTTTTTGGTCTATTTGTAGCACAAAAAGTGAAAATTCAGGGTAGTGTTCATTTGAATTTTTTCTTATTATTCATGCTTTAGAACATTCCTTCATATCATTGTGAATAATTTGTAATTTTTCTTTTGATAATCTTTTGATTACTTATTTAGTTGTCTGTGACTTTTGGGTCTGTGTGGTATGAGTTCATTGTTTATGTGTTACAGACTCCAAACCTTTATCAGAGAAATTTGATTCAAAAATCCTCACCCCCACCCCTGTCACCCCCACCCCACCACAGCCCACACACATCATTTGAGTATTTCTCTTTTTACCCTAGGTGCATTCATTTTGGTTGTACAGAAGCTTTTCAGTTTCATGTAGTCAAAGTTATCAACTTTGTCTCCTGTAATTTTTTTTCTTCTCTTGTTTGGTGTACCATTGGCTGGAAAAGTTTATATTTACTTTTTTTCTCATTTTTTTAATATAATGATCTTCAATATCAAGTTCATATATATATATATATCCATTTAGAATATATTATGAAAGTTTATATGAAGTGTTGGTCTAAGATTAATTTCTGTCAGTCTTTTATAGTTTTTCCTGAAAATATTTTTGAATCAAAAAAAGGAATTCTTTTGTAATTGATATTTTCTAGTTTATTGAAAACTAAGTTATTAAATGCCATTATTCCTATTTCTTCCTTGTATACTTTGTTCTGTTAATCCATGTCTCTGTTTTTTAATCAATACCAGAAGGTTTTGATGACCGCTTCTGTACAATACAGTACAAAGTCTGTTCCCCCTTCACCTCTTTGTCTTTCCATGATTTCCCTGGATATTTTTGCTTTTTTATTTTTCCAAATGCATTTAGTTATTATTTTCATTGAATTCTTTAAAAGATTTCTTTGATAATTTGATAGGTATAATATTAAAATTAATTTTGGTATTATTGTTACTTTTATTATATTGGCATAACCTAGACATGAACATTGAATATTCCTCTGCTATTTAAGTTCCATTTTATTTCTTGGCATTTTGTAATTTAATTTATTCAAGTGTTTTATAGTCTTGTAGGTTGATCCACAGATATCTTATGCATTTTCTAATTATTAGGAATAGGATTTCCTTTTCTATTATCACATTTAGATTTTGTTATTTTTATATAAAAATACTGTAGTTTTTATGAAGATTTACTTTCTAGCCCAAACTTTTATTAAAGCTATTAATTATCTCATTGAATATATTTACAAGTCCTTAGGATTTTCTCAGTAAATTGTCATAGTGGAAAATAAGGATAATTTTATCTCATCTTTACACCTAATTCTTTATCTTGTCTTATATTATTAGCATTTCCAAAACTATATCAAATAATAAAGTGGAGAGTGCACACCCTTACTTTATTACTATATTTACTGGAAAAAGATTAGAGTGTATCTTTATTGCATGTAGTAGTTACTTCTGATTATTTTTTATCATATGAAAAAGGTTCCCTCTATGCATATATTTTTTAGAGTTTTTGATGTAAATGACTAATGTATTTTGTTGAAATTTTTTTATTTGAATCTATTGTGATACTCATATGGCTTAAAATATTTTTATTTTAATATGATTAATTATGTTGATTGTTTTCCTAATGTGAAACTAACCTTTCCCCATAATAAAAATCCAATTTGGTCATAAGGAATGATTTCTTGGATTAACTATTGCATTTTGATAGGATTTTATTTAAAAATGTTTAATCAATATTCATGATATTGATATATAGTTCTCCTGTGCTTTATCCTTTTTTGGTTTAGACATTAGTACTATATTTTGTGTCATAAAAAGAATTTGGTAGGGTGCTTTCATTTTTTATTTTTGAGAATTTTTTTGTAATATTGGTACTAATTATTTTTTAAAAGTTTGATGGAATTCTCCTGTAAATCCATCAGGATCAGGTTGTTCTCTCACTTATCTTTCTCACCACACCCCCAAACCCTTAATTTGATAGTTCCTTTATAGTTAGTAAAAGGATTCTTTTCTGAGATAGCTTTATTTATGTTAGTCTGTTATTTTGGCCATTTTATATTTTTAAAGCTATTCCAAATCTTTTGTGGCTTACTTTTGTTAGCGTATAATGAATAGAGAGGGTTTTGCTGAGGTATTTTTATTCTTGTTTTGCTGTGATTTCACTAGTTCATTTTCTATTTGTTAACTTAACTTTCTGTCCTCTTTTTAATCAGCTTGACTAAAGATTTATCAATTTTACTGGCCTTTATAGTTTATAGTTTCATTAATCATATAGAGTTTGTTTTTATTTTTCTTTTGGTTTCCACATTATGTTTTTCTTCTCAATTTCAATATCTCCTTTTTTTGTATTTTTAAAAGATATGCCTATTTATTTGGCTTTTGAATTTTTAGAAATATACATTCAATTTATTAATCCAGTTGTTTCTATTTTTATTAATGAATGTTTATAGAAACAATATTTCCCCCATGGGCCTTCTTTAGTTGCATCCCAGAAATTTTGATATGTTGTTTCATCATTAAGATTTTCTTTCATGCAATTACTGTTTCTTTGATCCATTCATCATTTAAGATTTCATTGCTAAGTATTATTTGGGCCTGCATTTTGTTTGTGCTTCCTGAACTGGGGCCTGTTTTTATTCCCTTATGATCCATAAAGAATCTGTACTATTTTTGCCTTTTTACATTTATTTGCAATACCTCTGTGTCCAAATACTTGTCAATTTTTGTAAAGGTTTTATGTCATAATAAGAAATATGTATGTTCTTTAGCAGTTCTATTTAGGAAATGCCAAAATTCTTTTAGATCTAATTTCTTCACCTTTTTCTTTAAAAGGGGGGGTTTCTTTCCTTCATTCTCTTCTTTCTCTCCAAATTCACTGAGTTCCTATATAATTCCCAAACTTTCTAAATTTCTTCTCCAGCTTTGGCTCCTTCAGCTAAAGTACCAATAATTTTCTCACATATTGTATTCTCCCACCTATGGCAGAAGTTGGGTTTTTAAAAAAAAGATCTGTTAATCTACAATCTTCATATAAATTATTTAAACTCATTTCTCATTTTAACCAGGTCACAGTGATGATGCATCTGGTGACCTGGGACAACAATAACTTTCCTATTTATAGTACTTGGATTGTGGGTGGTGCTTCCCGCTTTTATTGGAATTGGTTTTTGCCCACCAAGTCATTTCTTTCGGTCTGATGTAATGCTTCCTTGGCCCTAGATCTAGGAGCTGATCCTTGTTTTCAAGGATGGCCCAGTATTGCCTGATATTGCCCTTGAGAATCTGAGGGGTAGGGACAGGGGGTTGACTCATTGTGTGACCTGTCTCACTGCAGTGTTTGTAGTACTCGTTAGAGATCTACTATCCAAGAACAGACTTGTCGTGACACTGCATAATGTAAGAAATTTCATAGGATTAGTGCCCAAGGCGGCAGAATTGCCCGCCAGGTGCATGATACTTATTTAGGTGATTATATTATGATTATATTATATTATGTGATTACACAGAACTGGCAGTGTGCTAATGTGTCTAGGTTGGGGCACGTGACCTCGAGGGAATGAAGGCTGCTTAAGAATTGGACTACACCAGAGAAATTACTAGTTGTTCAAGTCCAACAAGAGTGATTATTTACATGAGACTTTCTTAGATCTCCCCAGTCCACAAGCAAACCATCATCTGAAATCCCACAGCTCTACCTAGCAGTTTTTATCATTTAGATACTTCTTAACACATGGGTTTATATACCATCAATTATCATTTCGTGTATGTGTGTGTGTGTGTGTGTGTGTGTGTAATTTCCCCAAATACATGAAATGAATGTAAATTTTTGGGGGAGTGGAGTTGGGTTGTTCACCAATGTGAGGGCATACAGCAGAGACTCAACAAAAACTGAGATTTAAAGGAACACAGAATTATTTCTTCCACATCACAGGGTTTAGGGGTATAGCACCTCTACAATCTGGAAAATCCAAGTAAAATTTTTGGATGCTCTCTTCATACCCCCCCCATCTGATTTTTTTCTCTTTCTTTTATGGGATATGTACAGTAAATATTGTAAATTGAAAAATTTTATAATTTTTGTAAATTGTAAATTTTGTAAAATTTGGGCTATTTGGTCATAGGCTATATTGAAAAATACTATACATATATTTTGTGCATTTCTAAGCTACACTTTTTCTGTATTTTCTGCTGGCCTTTGTATGTCATCTGCAGGTTCCACAAAATTAACTCCTCCAAGATTCCATTTTATTTCTTATGCCAACTCATGATATATTGAAACTGCAAAGGGGAAAATTGTAGTATAGAAGGGGTAATTGTAGAGTCATTAGAGACCTTTCCAGATAAGTTTATCTTCAAATCCTAACTGAGTTTTAGGAGTTGCTCCCCCACCCCCACAACCTTGAGTGTGCTAAGATCTATTCTAAATCGGAAAAGATTTCAATCAATGATTTCAATGCAATAATGTTTTTAAATGTCTACAGAGATCTACTAAAAATCAAATGAGATAAAATGAGCTTAATACATCACCTTAACATAATAGTTTAATAAATGCTAATTCTGTTTCCTTTTTCTGCTATATACTAGTAAAACACTTTCCTAGATGTTTGACATAAAAAGACAAACATGAAATAGTAGTTCCCCTCAATGAACTTACATTCCACCAGAGATTTTCTATCAAAATGGTGCAGTAGTACCTAGAGCTTTCCTGGTTACCAATCCCAGACTTATTTGCATTTCTGGATTCACAGCTCAAATGTGCTAATGTTAAGGTGATAGCTGTTGAACCAATGATTTAAAAAAAGATGGAGAGAGTAGAAGTGGTTTCCTCATCTGTATTTTCCAAGTTTCTCTAAGGCCAGATTAAAAGCACAACTCTATATTTCTTGAGTCCCTTTCATTCTAAGATGACATGTGGAAGAATCAGAGATGGGATCCCAGCTCTAACACTAAATAACTGATTGACGTTGGACAAGTAATTTGCCTTAATTTCCTGATTTATAAAATGGAGATGATTGTTGAGTTCTCCTTGCCCATCAGGGGATTCATTCAGCTCAGGAGAGAAAAGAAACATGGGTATACTTAGGTGGGGATGCTAGCAGGACAACAAGCATAGCTGCTTATTGAAAGTATCAAACAGTTCTTTATAGCAGAAAACCACAAAATTAGCATACAGGATAAAAACAATGATGTAACTCTAACCTGGCAGGATGTAACCCAGGTCAACAAGTGTTATCAAATCAGAGTTCCATGGAAAGCCTTCAGCTTGAGGGTCACCAGAGCTTAGATTTTTAGTCATAACTGACCTTCTTACCCAAACTCACTCAAGTGGATATCAACAGATAATAATATTTTGTATTACCATTATGATAGAACTGTCATCAGAATTGGGAAGTTTCATTGGTGGAATAGGAAGATTTGGGTCCAGATATTGTATCTTCTACATTTACTTAACATCTCTGAGAATCAGATCTTAATCTACAAAATGAAGGATGTAGACTAGATAGCATCTAAGGTCCCTACAAGTTCTAAATCTATAATCCTATGGCATGCTCAACATAAACAGGTAGGAAATGGAAAATATAGAATAGAAAATCAGATCTTTGAGCTCCAAAATCCATATTTTTTTCCCCTACTCATTTCCTGTTCTTTTCTCATTGCTCACTGAAGGCCCTCTAACATTTGGTCTGTGACCTGTTCCCAAATTACGAAAACCAACATTCCAAAACCAAAAGTTGCAAAAGCAAAATCAATCTTGAGCTAAGTGGTTTATTTTTTCAAAGTCTAAATTTATGGAACCCTTTCTGTGGATTTCCCTTCCTGCTCTACCTGCAACATTAAAAGGTTTTGTCTTTCCAAAGGACTCAAGAATAGAAGGGGAGGGTAGAATCAGGCTTTGATTCACTTTTAATCTTTTCCTGAGTTCACTGTAGATAAGGATGATGGAGCTTTTTTCCCTTCCTGAGGGGATTAGATGAGTCTTTTGTGGCAGGAGAGGAGAAAACTCCCAGTCACTAAAGAAGGGCTTATTAAATGATAATCCCAGATAAACCTCTAGTAATCAGTCACTTACTGCCTACCTGGTGATGAGAAAATATCAAGGCATTTAATTAACTCCTTGAGAAGTCCATCTTAAACCTCATCCCCATACCCCCTTCTTTCTCTGCCTCTGATATTCCCTCTGTCTTTCTCCCCCACCCTTGACTCTTCTTCACCCTGCTCCTCTGTCACATTCAGTGACATTGCTTGGGCTCATTTTTCCCTCTTATAAGACCTCTACCTAGATCTTATTCATAAACAGACATAGAATGTTGTCTGCTCCAGTAGAATCCAGACTTCAAGAACTGTTTAATTTTTGTCATTGTATTTCCAGCATCTTGCTCAGAATCTGGTGAAACAAGAATTGCTACTGCTTGTTGATTAGCTAGGGAGACTGAAGATCTTCCAAGACAGCCAGCCCCCTTGTCAGAAAGTTCTAAGTACACCCGAATTGAGGTGGTAGTACAAAGAGGAGGAATCATGATATTTTGGGGTCCATCTCTCCCACGTCCCCCTGCCATGAAACAGACTGGAAAGTCATGTGTGTATTTATCTACTTATATCTGCTGACCTCTTCTTTTAATTTGCATTAAAATACTGTTTCTACTCATGAGATCATCATTTTAGATTTCCTTTTCTCACTTACACTGCTGTCTTGCTTTAACAATGGTCTTAGGGTGTAAGCCATGGTGCATTGTAAATTGTGGTGAAAGTAATATTTATAAACAAGTTCTTTTATTATTTCCATTAGTAAACTCTAGAGAATAGGGCCCAGGATTTGCCTTACATTGAGCTCTGAACTATAAGTGGGTGGTTTTAACAAACCTTCATTGGTTTTCCCACCCACTTCCTATCACAGGTCCAGATGTACTATATCATCATTGTATACCAAAGGAACAATGTAGGAGGGATGACAAGGGCCACCAGAAAGTTTGGCCAGGCCACTACTGGCTCCCACATCTTGGAAAACAATAGATGGATGAAGCGACCTGCTATTGTGGAAAGTGCTGAATTTGAAGTTGGCAGAGACCTAGGTTCTAATCTTACTTCTCTTACTTGGATAAGTCATTTAATATCTGGACCTTCATTTGCAAAATGAAGCTAATAATTGCAAATCCACTTTATTAAGTAGTTCTAGTAATTTAGAAACTCCAAGCTGTATGTAAGAGTGCACTATTAGTAAGAACATCTAGGGGGTCATTTGTCAGCTTTCTAAATTACTCTTTGTCACTAACAATCAATGGGAATGCTCAGTTGAAATTATCTTTGTGTAACCAAAAAGGCAGAGGAAGGATAGAGGTGATGTCCTTATTGAAGGCAGGGGAAATCCAAGGTTGGAAATCAAAGAAGAGCAAAAAGGTTTAAGATTGGTTCTCACAAAACCTAAGAGAAATCAGCTTTAGTACCTTTTGTGTTCTAGTTAACATCAAGGATCCTTTGATCATTCAATGTGAGATAGTGAGTTGCAGTGCACTGAGGACTGACCTTGAAACCAGGAAGACTTGGGTTCAAGTCTTACCTGGGACACATACTGGTTATATGATCCTGGTAAATCATTTAAGCTCTCAATATTTTAAGATTATAAATTGTTCCTTAAAGGTGGGGGGTCTCATTTGACTTTCTTTGTTTCTCCAGGACTTAGTACAGTGCTTAGCACATGGTAGATACTTCATAAACATTTATTGACTGGATGTCCTGCTAGCTTCTTCATCAGGCAGTTCTCCATAGCAATGAAAATACAGATTCAGTGTCTTTCCCCTAATGTATTCTAGGCACTACACCAGGCTAGGGATACAATTAAGTAAATGAAATTATTGTTTTAATAAATTTAAATAAATTATATCCTCTAGAAATTTACATTTGATACAAAAATATGTCTGTTGTGTGAGATGATAAAGATTTTTTTGTAACTTTGTGATCGATCACTCATTGATGCATAACTCTGGTGCCATCTCTTGATTCCAGACTAGGGCCCTATTCCTGTCTGTTGTTTTTGCTTTGGGTCTAGTACCTGACCTCTGCATTGTCTTCCAGCTGGTATCACCAACTGTTTCTGACCAGAGACTGAATAATAAAACAGCAAAGGGAGCTGCTACCCTCAGGGCACCAGATTTGGGGGAATTTTGTTTTAGAAATTGCATTGTAAATAATGGTTCTTCAGGAAAGAGAATGCCAATTGACTAACAGCTTCTGCAAAAGAATGGACCCCATGACCCCAGGCTCATTATCACCAGATTCTTGTACAGATTCCAGCCCACTGAGATTTCTTTCTCTCAACCCCATTCCTCTTCTTGTTTTTGAAATCTTCTCCAAACCAGGAAACATACTTGTGTTTTCTTACATGGCTAAACTGTTCTGCTAATGCAGATGATATACTTGGGGACTGCTCAATATTGTGGATACTAAAACAATTTTCATTCTTGCCTAGGGCATTGCTGCTCCCTATGCCTCCATAGCATCAATCCCTATGGTATCCAGGTGGAAAGGGGTAGGGTAGGACGAGTGCCCTCAAATAATTTCCCCCTGGATGTATGATAGGATATGAATTCATGGGGAGCTTTAATTACTTACGGGTTGACCTCTAGCTAAGCCAGATGTCATCTCTAGAGCTTGTTGCTTTTCTTCCTAAGGTTGAGCCTAGTTGTTTATTAAAGATGCCTAAAGATCGAATATGCAATAATATGCCTTGCCTTAGGGACGAACAGGGTTAGGCATTATGGTGGCTGGTGTCAAGTGCTTTAGTCTCATCTTCCATTATCTATTGTCCTTATTCCTAGCATCCTCAGACAGCTATCTTCCCCCCCCCCCATCTCTCCTGTAGGCTAGGGGGATAGTTACCTTTTCTCCTTCTAGCAGTCCCACAAATGAGCTCCTTTGTTTTTGTTATTATTTGTTTTTACATTAAAACCCATTTTAATTTGACTAGTAGTCTCTGTCACCAAGAGGTAATATGTGGGAGCTCAACGTTTTGGATGAGAATTTCTTGGCAGAAAAGAAAATTGCTCAGCTTACCAAGATAGCCCGTCACATATCTATAGGGTATCTTGTATTTATGTCCTTTTGAGAGGCAGTAAAATGGAAAGTATGCTGGATTTGGAGTCAGGCAAGAGTTGGCTTTAATCTCAGTCATGTGATGTTGGGCTATCCCAGTCTCTTTAAGCCTCTTTTTTTGATCTCTGTAATAGGTATAGAGAAAGGATTTATTTGGCATAGGGATCTCTCAAATGAGGAAACATTCTCTTCCAAAATGGAGCAACATCTGCTCTGTACATAAGACTCTCAAGACATTGCCCAGGGCAAAGGTGTCAGTTCAAGAATTGTCCAAACTACAATAAATTGTAATTAGGAAATATTTATCATAATAAATAAAATATAACAGAATGTAGATAATGTAAATATGTGATTTTCTAAATAAATTTATGACTTTTAGACATCTTCATGTATGGTTTATTGGCTCCCATTTCTAGTTGAGCTTGAGATAGGGGATTAAATGAATTTCCTAATATCCCACAACCAGTATGTGTCAGAGGAAGAGACTGAACCCAGTTTTTCCTGATTTCAAGGCCAGTACCCTAGTCATACACAATACTATCTGTCATCTGTCAAATGGGGATGACATTATGAGTTGTTGAGAGAATCAAATGGGATCAAATGTAAATGGAATCAAATGTAAAACATTTTGTTAACACTGAAGCATATAAATGGTAATCCACCCTCATCATTATTATCATCATCATCTCCTAGAATGGTATATATAGACATATACTGCCTATAGAAACACTGCTCAGAGTAGTTTGGTATTTTTGTGAAGGTCAATTTTGAGAGTAAAAGAAAATACAGTTTAAGAGAAGAAGAGGAGGCAGAGATGATAGACAGAGTTCAACTACTCTTTGTCTGAATAACTAAACTCTTACAGAACAGGAGTTTAGTTAGTCATTTTAAACAGGTAAGGGGAAGAGGCTGTTTCCTTATAAATCACTGTCTTTTTTTTTTTTAGATTTTTCAAGGCAATGGGGTTAAGTGGCTTGCCCAAGGCCACACAGCTAGGTAATTATTAAGTGTCTGAGGTTGGATTTGAACCCAGGTACTCCTGACTCCAAGGCTGGTGCTCTATTCACTGCACCACCTAGCTGCCCCCAAATCACTGTCTTTAATGTAGGTTGTTATATTTCTGTAGGATTAATCAGAGCAAGATGATGGTTTTATTCTGGCTTGCCTACAGATTAGGAATCATTCCTATCTTCACTTAGGTATTATGGGGGGGCTATATCATTGGGGTGACATAATCCGGTTGCTAGCTGGTCATGGATCCTAATATTACAATATCTCGTAATTATGTAGTATTATCTCATTTTATTTAAAGAAGAAGCTTCCTGAAGCAGGTTGGTCAAGTCAAATAGTAAAGAAGCAAAAATGAGATTAAACCATCCCCAAAATATCCTTAGAGTTCTATACTATTTTCTATACTGACTCTTCCTACCTCAATCAATTTTCCTTTCCCTGGAAGTGGTCGCACGAAAATCCTCTGACTTTGTGAAAATTGCTTTTGCCGAGATCCTTAGATGGTTCTTTCAGTAAAAGTGGGGTAGCCAATGCCCCTTGGCTCCTTTGTGGAACTGTGACTTTCAGTTCACAAAATTGTCTTACTTCCACCTTAGGATGACAGTAGCAGTGACAATGACAGTGGTAGTGGTAGATGTAGTAGTGGTGGTGGTGGTGGTGGTGTGTTCAGTTATAGCTAACTCTTCCTGATCCCATTTGGGGCTTTCTTGGCAAAGACACTAGAGTAATTTGCCATTTCCTTTAATGATGATTAAGTAGTGATTTACTGAGGGTCATACAGATAGTAAGTGTCTGAAGACAGATTTGAACTCAGGAAGTCTCCCTTACTCCAGACTGGAACTTTCCCAGTGCATCCCCCAACTGCCCCATTAGCACGACTATTCTGGTCTTAAGTCTTTGAGTTCCTTATTTGTGTCTTTGTTCCTCTACAGCACATTTTTTTTTTGGCCAGAGAATACTAATCTGAAAGAATCTTGAAATAGTCAGCAGTAGTATCCTTTTATCCTGAGTGATAGTTGTGATACCTAGTGTAATATGGTTGTAGAGTCAAGATTGAAATCACAAAGATCTGGGTTCTAGCAACAACTTTGACAATAGCTATGTTTTCTGAATGAGTCATTTCATGTCTTTCAGCTTCAATTTACCAATTTATAAAAACCTCGAGTCTAACCAGAGCTCCCTTTTCCTCATTCAGTAAACTCCAGTGACTTCTTTATTCTGCTAAATCCTATGCTTGCCTCCTCACCTGTCCCCTTCTTATCTTTCCTGTTCCCTCACACCTTACTCTCCTCCATGTTCTCTGTGACACACTAGCTTCCTCACTGCTCCTTGAACATCTCCCAACTCTGGACATCTTCACTAGTGTTCCCTGATTCCTATAGCTCTTTTTCTACTCATCTCTCCCTCCTGATTTCCCTGGCTTCCTTGACTTCCTTCAAGTCTCAGCTTCCTCATCCTCCTTTATCTTAGAACCTCCCTTTCAAAATCATTCTCAATTCATCTTGTATATAATTGTTTACATGTTGTCACCCCAATTAGCTTTTGAGCAACTTGAGAGCAGGATTATTGTTTGCATTTTTTTTAGTTGTCAGTGCTTAGCAAATGTTTAATAACTGCTTGTTGATAGACAATAAAACAGGGCTATTAATATCTATGGTACCTGCCTTACATGACTGGTGTAAGCCCCAGAGGAAATCACCTCTCTGTCTCTCTAGGATACCTTGCAAGTTTTAAAGGGATACTGTTGTCATCATCATCCACTTGGCCTCTCTGACAATCCAACCTAGAACCGATGAAAGCTTCTATTTGGGGAAATTAAATCCAAAATGGTTGAAAAAGATTGTTTTTGCAAGGGCTTCTGGATCAGAAATCAGGGTCCCTGTTTCTCAGGGTGGAGACAATAACTCACAGACCTGGAGATTAAATTTAAGTATTAGGGATGGGGGGTCAGGGAAGAATAGAGTACAGAATTCATTTCTTTCCTTCTCTCCAAGTAGCTTCTTCTTTACATCTCATTTGTTTTACCAATAATCTCTTCTTCCCCCACTCCTCCTGAAGACTAATGTGATAATTGCCATGTGCTCCTGTTTACTCAGGGAGGGGGTGGGTCTGCCACCCCCAACTGGGCAGGTTCCCAAAGGAAAACATTCTCCCTGCCTGGGTGCTGGTACCCACTGAGCATTTTCCCTGCGCAGGTGTACTGCCACCCCCGGACCTTTTCACCGTCTGTCATCATCCCCATATAGTGTGCACGTGTATGAGTGTCACTCCCAAGGGGTTAGAGCCTGCAGGTGAGAAAGGAAGGTGAGAAACTGAAGAATAGGGAAGCCTGAAGCTGATAGCCATGAGCCAGCATTCTGGTTCACTGAGAGTTGCATCAGCTAAACAAGGAGGCATTGACCTGAGGAAGGGCACTATTCTTTGGTCTAAGCATTCTTTTTCTAGGGTCTTCTTCAAGTGGGGTCTCGTTTCTGATGAGGGTTTGTATTAAGTTCCTTTTCTTTTTTTGGCTAATGCTAGTTACCTGGGGAAGGAAGAATAGAAGAGGCAGGTAAATGGATACCCTGAACTCAGCAGAGGATTCTGGGTAATATTTGATTTTTTCACCAGAGTGGGTCTTGTTTAGAATAGTTTGCAATGACTTCTCAGTGTCTCTGAAGCAAGAGAGGATGAAAACCTATAATAATAATCCATGAAAGCAGTTTGTGAGAATAGAGCCTGTCACTTGTTGGGGGGGTGGAAGGAGGGGGTTACTGAAGAGAGAATGAAAGAGAAACACATACACACTTTACACACACACATACTTACCCTTCTCTCTTCCACCCCCCTGCTATGAGACAGACACATGCACACCATGAGAGAGACAATAGTCACAACTCAGGGGCTTAACTTGCACTGTTCGCTTCACGTTTCTCCCCTCCTGCTTGGTGTTAAGGCAGTTGCTGCCTCCAGAGCTGTTGATGACTTTTAAAAAATGTTATTTTTTCCCTCTTTCAAAAGACACTTCAGCAGTCGTCTCTCCTACACTGGACAATTTTAAGATTTTTAATAATGATGAATCAGATGCAGATTGAAGGCTTAATTAGCCCTGAAGAGAAAGTAAAAAAAAAAAAAAAAGAAAAAGCTTTCCAGCCTGAGGAAAGAAAGGCTGGTGTCCATTACTTGCCCACTGGCCCTTGTCACTGATTCATCAATGATGGAACAAGGTGGTATGAGACCCCCTGGTAAGATAGGAAGATTCCCCTATCTCTGGGAGAAAATGCAGGGAGAGAAAGGCTGGGAAAGGAGACTGAGACAGGGCAGCAATTCTATTAAAAGGTTTGTGAATAATCTAGGAAGGATGTCAAACAGCTTTCTCCAGAAAACCTTTTAAGCTGCCAATCAACTTTAATCATTCCCCAGGGCAGTGACTGTAGCTACTGCTCATTTGCTGCTGTTCATCATCATCTTCATTGTCATTTGGCAATGCCAGTCAGTTATTGTCATGGCCCCAGTGTTGTGAGAGGTGCCACTCAGAGCGACAAAGAGGTGTAAGACAGGGTCCTTGCCCTTGACACATTTTTGCCTTAGAGAAGAGTGGATCTGGGCTCTGGTTCTAGAGGAAGTAAAACAAATTTACTCCCCAAAGTATTAATCAATCAATCATTGGAACTAACCAGATTTCTTGCCCTTCCTGCACAGGGTTGGAGATATATAAACAATGCTTTTCTTAGATCATTTAATTCATCTTGCAGTAGGGGCTGCCACTTCAATTCTTCTAGAAAAATAATTTCTTGCCTTAATTAAAATCCTTCCAAAAAAAGAGCCCATAAGATCCCTCCATAGTTTAGTAACAGTAATAATTGACATTTATATAGCAATTTAAGAATGACAAGCATTTTACTTACATTATTTTCCCTGATTGTCATTGCTACTCTATAAATAGAGCATATATGGATATATATGTATATAAAGTTGCTATTTTTATAAAATAAGTATAAATGAGAAAATTAAGGCTCAAGTTGCCTGTGGTCACATAGCTGCTAAAGTTTAGAGATGGGATTTGAAAGTGGGTCCTTCCCAGACTGTGAGCTCCTTGAGGGCAAGAACTGTCTTTTGCCTGGTACATATAGTAGGTACTTGACAAATATTTATTGACTGACTGACTCTGAATATATAGCATGTTACTAAGCAGCTGCAATAATTTTTTGGAGGCCTGACCTAAGTTCCCCATATTCTGATTTAAATTAATCCTATTTCAGTTGTTTAGCTTTTGTTTTTTGAAGAAGACTGATGACATCACCAGTGAAGTCTTGGCTTATGTGTGAATTAAGTAAGACAAAGTCATTAGCCTAACAATCTTTTTAATAGAACCAAAGATATGGATCCTATATTCTGGCAATTGGAAGGACTTTGACTCTGCTCATCTTGCTTAGTAAAAAGGCATTTTTCTCCTTGTAACTACCCCAAAAATTAATACACTAAATTGAGTTGGGGAAAAGACAAAGGCAAAAGGTGGAGATTAGGTGTGAAGGGAAATGCTGCTCCCAAACTATTACTCAAAATTTCTGCTACTTCAGAAGGGGACAAGTGGCTAGTTGAAGCTCTCTCTCTCTCTCTCTCTCTCTCTCTCTCTCTCTCTCTCTCTCTCTCTCTCTCTCTCTCTCTCTCTCTCTCTCTCTCTCTCTCTCTCTCATACAGAAGAAGAAAAACATGAATGTAAGTTTTAGCTGTGATTGAAATTACATGTTAGCCCTTTTGCAGATAAGGAAATTGAGGTAGAAAAAAAGTAACAGCACCCAATATGATACTCTGAACATCATGTAAACTGGATTGAATAGTCATACAACTATATGATACTAGAACGCAGATCTACTGATTACTAGTTCAGAGCTCTTACCCTTGCCATGCACTGTCTCCCATTGTACAATGGCACCTAAGTGGTGCAGTGGATAGAGCATTAGCATCAGGAAGACCTGAGTTCAAATTTGACCTCAGATACTTATTGTGTGATCTTGGGCAAGTTACTTAATCCTGACTGCCTCACATCCAGGGCCTTCTCTAGTTATCCTTATTTATATCTGGCCACTGGACCCAGATGGCTCTGGAAGAGAAAGTGAGGCTGGTTACTTAGCACCATCTACCCCCCCCTTCCCAGCACCCCCATCCCACTAAAATCCAATTCATGTGCTTGCTATGACATCACCTCTCTGATGTCATGGTCTTCTTTGAGAATGAAGGACAAACATTAGTATATCTTTGTAGAAAATATGGAGAGGAGAACATGGTAGAAGTGAGCATATCATGGGAAGTGTACTGAATTTGGAGTTCAAGTCCTCATTCTCCTGTTTGTTATCTATGTGACTCTTTCTGGGTCTCAATTTGTTCATATGTAACATGAAAGGATTAGATGAGATGATTTTTAAGGCCATTTCCTGCTTTTAATTCTAAAGAGACCAACTAGAAAAGAACAGTGTGGTCAACAAGCATTTTTTAAGCTCTTACTAGGCATTGTTCTAAGCACTGGCATTACAACAGGGAAAAAAAATATTCCCTGACCTCAAGGAGATTACATTTTTTTAGGGTTTTTTTTTGCAAGGCAATGGGATTAAGTGACTTGCCCAAGGCCACACAGCTAGGTAATTATTAAGAAGGAGATTACATTTTAATAGAGAGACAATTTGCAAACAACTGAGTACATACAAAATCTCACTCTGTCTCTGTCTCTCCATTTCGGTCTGTCTGTCTGTCTGTCTGTCTGTCTTTTTGTCTCTATCTCTGTTTCTCTCTGTGTGTCTCTGTCTCTCTCTCTCTCTCTCTCTTTGTCTCTTTCTTTACTATGCAAAAGAAGAAATATGTGAATGTAAATTTTAGTCATGGGAATGAGAGAAAATAGAAGGCTGGTCACTGATATCAGAAGCAGTTTATTGGTAGAGTGTTGGGTTGAGAAGAAAAGGACCTGAGTCCTTATCTCAGTTCTATGAGCAATCATCTGTTTGAATAGATAATAATATGGTGTAATATCTACCTCCAATGAAACCACTCCAAGAGATGATGGAAGATTTTGAAAAAAAGGTATTTTCATCTACATACCCTTACCAAAATCAAGATTTGCATGGGTTTTTTTTTTTTGGTTGATTTGATATTAGCATCAGGCAAGGAAAAATTTCTTTAAAGCTAGATTTTTTTTAATGATGTCTGCTCCTTAGGGGCAACATGATTACTAGAGAGAATGCTAGATTCAGAATCAGAAAGACCTGGGTTCAAAACCCAATTCTATCACTAGTTATATGACCTTAAGACAGTGCCAACAACAACAAGAACAAACTTTTATACAGCACTCTTCTGTGTATCTTTCACTCGCAAAGAGGACCATGACATTAGGGAGGTGATGCCATGACATGCAAGTGAATTGGATTTGAGCGAGAGAGGCTATGCAAAGTTACCAGCCTCACTTTCTCCTCTGGAACCATGTGGGTCCAGTGGTCAGATAATGATTATCAACATGACTAGAGATAATCCTGGATGTAGTGGGAGACTGATCTTTTTAAGCTAACTTGTTTCCAGGACTCAGTTTGACCAAGGCAATGTTCATTCAGTAATTGAGTTAGGTAAGAAAGAAATGAAGCAAAAAATAGCCTTTCTTGCATAGTCAGGAAAAAAAAAAATTCTCGAGACAAATATCCTCAGGATTTCTAGCCAAAACAGAAATAATTGCTATTTACATTCATGCTGAGACAATCAAGGCCCCAAACAATGATAACTTGGGCCTTGGCCTGGGAACTATTGTTGACCAGAGATTTGATATTGTAACCTCTTGCCAGGTTTCAGTGGTCAAAATTTACATTCTTTTGGGTAGAGCACACTCAGGTAAAGAGATGAGGGTGGAAGAAAGGAAGGGAGGGAGAAAGGGAGGAAGGAAGGAACTAATGAGAGAGCAACTGGCCAGCAATGGAGCAAGCTCCTATTCACATAGGTTGTTGCTGTGCTTCATTCTTGAAACCCATGGAGTCAGGAAGGTGATGCCACAATATTCTGAGTGCATGTAAATAGCATTTGTTTCTTTTTTGACCAGAAACCCTGAGGACTTTCCAACTTCCAGAGTGATTTTTGGGGGGTGGGGGTGGGGCTCTGCAAAAGAGATCTTTTAAATTTTTTTTTGACAAGACAATGGAATTGAGTGACTTGTCCAAGGTCATCCAGCTAAGTATTAAGTATCTGAGGTCAAATTTGAACTCAAGTTCTCCTGACTCTAGGGCTGGTGTTCTATCCACTTCACCATCAAGCTGCCCCAAAACAGATCATTCTTCACTTTATTTCTTTCCTACCTAGTCTTAATCACTGAATGGGCTTTGCCTTATCAAACTGATACCTATTAAAGATCTTTCCTTAAAAAGGTCAAGGTCTTTCACTATACCCAGGACCACCCTGACCCCTGGACCCAGATGACTCCAGAAGAGAAAGTGAGACTGGTGACTTTTCACAATCCCTCTCATTTAAAAAATCCGTGGCACTATAGAATTTTGCAAAAGTACTTTATGTACACATACATTTACACAATCATAGGAATTCATAGAGAGGTTGAGTCACATTGGTGTAAAGAGCTCTCCATGTTGATGAAATTACAGAACCTTCTATAATTTGCTTTGGGTGACTGATGCCTATGATCCGAGCTTTCATTGCTGCTAGTTGGGAGTATGATATGTATGGTAGGCTTGTGGATTCTGAGGCAGAGAAGAGGTGGCTTATTTTCAACTTATCAGGACTGAGATCACTCACCCTTTGACTCTCTTGTTAGAATGTGATGACCTCAGAAATCCAAATCCAAAGTCAAGAGAAT
The DNA here is from genome assembly GCF_037893015.1 of Macrotis lagotis. Classification (NCBI taxonomy): domain Eukaryota; kingdom Metazoa; phylum Chordata; class Mammalia; order Peramelemorphia; family Peramelidae; genus Macrotis; species Macrotis lagotis. The sequence goes on from NC_133659.1 coordinate 76,378,666, forward strand.
CACTTAGTAAAAAGATTTAACCAAATTCATTAAGCTTCTATAACTGTGATTTTTGTGGGAATAATGATGGCTCATATTTTTGTAACACTTAGTTTACAAAATGCTTTCCTCACAACAACTGTGAAAAAAAGTAGTACAAAGTCTACCATACTCCTTTGACAGATGAGGAAACAGTCTTGGAGAAGTTCTGTGGATTTTCTAAGGTTGTATTATTGGAATTAGGTGAGGATTTCTTTCCAGGTTCAGTGCTCTTTTTGACTACATCTCACTTCCCCTCTTGGGTACCACCAGAATAACAATGTGACTGTTTTTTTTCCATCTTCCAGACCAATGATGCCTTAGGAGCCACCTGGAATTGGCTGTACTTCATCCCCCTCATTATCATCGGATCCTTCTTTGTTCTCAACCTTGTCCTGGGAGTGCTTTCCGGGTAAGCAAAATTATTTTGGTCATTCTTGGATTCCTCACACATATAAAATCGCTTTTTCTCTTCATTTTAAGGTTTATATGCAGACATCTCAGAGCTTCCTCATGGCAAAAGGCTCCTTACAGACTTCCCTTGCCTGGGACTCCAATGACCCAGGAGCTAAACAAAGGTCTCCCATGAGTAATTCCAACAGGTCTCAGCTGAGGCCCCAGCTGAGAGTTAGAAATGAATGCTGAAGTCTGTGGTTGGGGCAACTTAAACTGGTGTAGGTCAGTTGTTTCATTTGTGTCCAACTCTTCATGATTGCATAGGGGGTTTTCTTGGCAAAGATACTAGAATGGTTTACCATTTCCCTTACCAGCTCATTAGTTTGCAAAATGCTTTCCTCACAACAACTGTGGGAAAAAAGTAGTACAAAGTGTACCCTACTCCTTTGACAGATGAGGAAACAGTCTTCGGAGAGGTTCTGTGGATTTTCTAAGGTTGTATTATTGGAATTAGGTGAGGATTCCTTTCCAGGTTCAGTGCTCTTTTTGACTACATCAGACACATGAGGAAAATGAGGCAAACTGGGTTTAAGTGACTGGCCCAAGGTCACATACCTAGTAAATATCTGAGGTCTAATTTGAACTCAGGAAGATGAGTTGAATTCCAGATCCAATACTCTATCCACTGTGTCATTTAGCTGCCCCCAACTCAGTCAGCCTTTATCAAATGCTCAAACTATGCCTCAAATAGTGCTGGTCTTGGAAAATACAAGAGAAAATTTAGCCATGATTTTAGTCCTTGAGAAGTTTATAAAGTTTACAGGGAGATTAAGCATCCAGTGAACAATCAGAGAACACCACTATATAATTAAGGATAAAAACCAATGAAAACTAAGAGACAAGAGAAATCTAGAGGAGTCTTTGTGGAGGGAGACTTCATGAGGGATAGATTTGTTTGGGATGGGTGGGCATGATCATAGATCATAGCCTATAGCTAGATCCGAACAGGACCTCAGAGGCTGACTTGTCAAATACATCCATTTTACTTGTGAGAAAACTGAGGACTAGGGAGGTCAAGTGAACTGCCTAAGATCACAGGTAGTAAGCACTGGAGACAGAATTTGAATGCCTCCTCTTTGACAGAGCTCTTTTTATTCTATGATGCTGCTTTCTGTAGGAAGGTGAAGGGCATTTCTCATAGGGAGAACAATGAAAACAAAGATGCTGAGGCAAGAATTAATATGGTAAGTTTATTGTAGCAATGAGACAAAGCTGACTTTAAAAACATCAGAGACAAATAATTCCTGGTCTCTCCTTATGATAATTTTATACTTGAAAAGTTATAAGAACAAACCAAATGGGAATTTCTTTTTTGAAATTATTTGTCTCCAGAATAGAAAAACTGATCTGCTGGAGTGGAAATGATGGGAACCCGAAAGAAAGTCATTTCACCATTAGAGAGTTTGTGATGGTGAAGGAAGAGAAAGCCAGACATAGTCTGTCATACATGTTAAATTTTAGAACAGCAAGTTTTGAAGGTTCATAAGAAGGATAAATCCTAAAGGTTGCACCCTTGGAGAGACAGGAGACTCTCAAGAATGAAATTCTAAAGACTCAAAGAGAGATACTTCTGTGATCTATCAAATCATGTTTAAAAAATAGTTACATAAAAGATGGAATGAAGGGCAAATAATGGCATGGTCCCATAATGACTTTCTTTCCTAGGTATTTACTAATCATTCCTTCAATAAAAACATTCTAGAATAATACACAAAAAAATTGTGGCAATTTAAGAGTGACTTCACTTGATTTAGTTCAAGTCATCTGGCCCAGATAATTATAGCCTAGGACTCTGAAGGAGCTGACATTTGTGATTACTGAGCCATCATAAATGTTTTTTTTAAAGATCATAGATAACGGAAGTTACCTCTTGACTATATGAAGACAGTTGTCCTGGTTTTCAAAAAAAAAAAAAAAGGAAAAGAGTTGAGTCTGTAAGCCATAGGTCAGTAGCGCTTGATAGGATTCTAGAACACAAGATTCAAACATTAACAAACATTTGCTAGGATATTTTGTCATTTTGTATTGCAGTATCCTTGACAGGTAACAGTATTTGTCAAAATACCACCACGAAAATGCTTTTTCTTTATCAGTTAGTTTATATTGCAAAATATGAGGAGATAGAAAATTTTTTTGAAGAACTGGGTGCAGAACTCTCCAAACTAAATCAACATATATTTAGTCCTCAGTGACTTTTGTGCAAAGGTGGGCCTAGGTGAGGCTGATGAAAAATTACATTGGAAAACATGGTTCAGGAGGGAAAAAATGAGAGGGATTAAAGGCATTGAGCCTACCCATGACTTTTTTTTTATAAGTTATTTTCTTTCTGTCAAGTTAGAAAATTATGGACATTATATGGTAACACATTTGTAACACTATAAATAAATTGATCACATTGTAGCTGATTAAAAAGTATTGATTAATAAAAATCACTCATGTTTATATAGCATTTAAGGTTTGTAAAGCATTTGTAGATATATAATTATATACACACATACAATTTTTAAAGACTGTCTCTCTGCCTCTCTATATAATATATGTACATGTAAATATGTATATATTTATGTAAATATGTATGTATACACACATATATGTATTTATTTGGATATATATTTAGATATTTTTTTAGATATATATGCATGCGTACATATATATTTCATCCTCACAACAATCCTGAGAGGGTGCAACTATCCTTACATGCACACACACACACACACACACACACACACACACATTTATATTCATATACAGACATATAGATCTATCTATTAATCTGATCTCCACACAGATAGATGTCATTTCACTTAGTCCTCATCTCTCCTCTGAAATCTGGACCCACAGTTCTCCCATGCCTGAAATGCTCTCCCTCCTTTTATTTGCCTTTTATTTTCTCTGGTGTTCTTCAGGTCTTCAAAACTCAACTCAAATCCCACTTTCTGTAAGAGATCTTTCCATTCTCCCTCCCCTCTCTGGCCTTCTTTTTCTTGTATTATTGCAGTAGCCTCCTAACTGATCTTGTTGCCTTTAAGCCTTTCCTTTCCCCCAATGCAGACTTCACACAGCTATCAAGCTGATTTTCCTAAAGTGAAAAATCTGACTGTCACTCCCTTGCTCAATAAATGTCAGTGGCTCCCTGTTACTCCCAAAGGCCAATAAAAACTCATCTATTAGACACAAGTCCTTTAGAACCTGATTCCAACCTTTCTTTCCATTCTCATTGCATTTTACTTTCATCCACATTCTCCATGTGGAGACTGCTTCTCTTTGCATTCCAGTTTCCTCTGTGATACTTAACTGGCTATCTCCCCATGACTAGAATGTACTTTCAATGAGAATCCTTTTTCTCCTTCAAGACTTCACTCCAGACAACTTCTATATAACTCTTTTGTCTTCCCCATCACCTTTTGTAATTATTCTGCATCTTTTTGCATGTGTAGGATGTAAGTTCTTAGGGAAGAAACTGATTTCACTTTTCTTCAATACACAACACTCAGCTGGACCCACAGCAGGTACTTGAAAATCAACCTTTCATTGATTGAATGATACCTATCTTGAGACAGATGATTCTAAACCATAGAATGAAGACTAGTATTCACTCCTTTCTCAATGACTGCATATTATCTCATTCCTACAAATCTGCATTTGTTCCCCTTATAACCTTGTCCTAACCCCTTAAAGTATGCTTTCCCCAAGGGTCTTCCTAAGGCTTCCTTTTCTCTATCCATTGTCAATTTTATTCCCCAAGAGTCAACTGCCATCTTTGGGTGTAGGATTCTCAAATCCAGATCTCATCCCTCATCAGTTCTCTCACCCCTAGATTCCAATTCTACTTCCTATAAAACATTTCTGCCCTGATGTTCCATAATGGAATTCCAAACTCAACATATTCAGTTGATTATCTTCCCCCGATATCTGTTCTGCCCTCTTTTGACCTATTTCTGTTTGTGTTATTACCAATCATATTGTCCTCCCACATGCAAAATCTTGGGTTTAGCCTTGATAATCTCTCCCTTACCTCTCAGATTCAGTTACCAAGTCCCATCAGTCCCATCTCCACAACTCTTGCATCTATTTGGACTCTAGTCTCACTGACACTATCCTAGCACAGGTCCTTATTGCCACCCACCTGCATTACTGCAATAGCCTCCACCCCCACTATCCTTCAATCTGTTTCATATGCTGGCAGGATATTCTGTCTGACTCACCAATATGGTCATGTCAGTCTTCTAGCCAAAAATTCTCAGTGGCTTCCTTAGGCCTCAGGTCAAGTTCAAAATGTTTGCATGGCATTCAAGGCCTTCCATATATTGCTGTCACCTTATTTTTCCAGCCTTATTCTCATTACTCCTCTCTATATGATTTATACTTTAGCTAATCTGGAGTGTTCTCTGGCAATGGGACATGCCCTGTGCTGTTCCACTCCTTTATCTTTCCTCATACTGGTCCTGATGCCCAGTATGTTTCACTTTTCCTTCTTCCTATGGACACGCCCTCATCATCAGTTTATACATATACACATCCACATCCACATAAACATACATATACATATGCACATACACACACATATACATATATACATATACAAATACATATACATATTTAACATATATTTATATCTTTCTGGATTTATTTTTATTTTACATAGTTATAATTTATTTTAACAAAGCATTTATTTGATGAAAATTTATTTGTGTTTAGTTATCTCCCTATAGATAATAAATTTCATGAGGACAGGGACTTAAAAAAAATCAAATTTTATATCTCCCACAAAATGGTCTGCAAACTGTAGATTCTTTCTAAATATTTGATGAATTTGAATGATACTTTGGAAATCCAAAGATTTGTAGATCCATTTGCTTCTCTTCTTCTCCTCTCCCCCAACACTCCCAAACTTCTCACCCCTCCAAAGATCTCTAGATTTTGCAGTTCTATCAGATGCTTTATAGTCTCACTTACCTTCTCACATGGTTTGATGAAGGTATCTGAGGTTTAGTTTGGAGAATTAAACAGTTTCAGGGACAAGGAAGAGGAGACAGGGAGTTTAGAAGTGATGTGCTGACAAATCGTTGTTACTATTCAGTCAGTCTCAAATAGGAATCTGTAATGTATCTTAACAAAGGTGAAATGAGTCAGGGCCCCAATGTACCGGGCAGCATATGATATATAGTGACCAAACCTTGCGTTTATATAATGCCTTAGCACTATAATCTTGTGAGGTAGATGAGAATAATTATTCCCATTTTAGAGATCATGAAATTGAGACTCAAGAGAAGTTCAATGACTTGCTTATAATTATATACATAATGTCAAAGTCAAGATGAATCTACAAATCCATTGCTCATTATATTATACTGTATAGATGTATATTTGGTAATTTTTCTGATGTATTATCTCTGTTCCTCATCATTACTTATAATTCTTAAATTCCTTTCCTTGATTAAAAATTCTATCCTTCCATTTCCCCCCTCTATTTTATGCCACTTATTTATCTTTAATTCACCTTTAGTCTGCCAATCCCACTTTCTTTCCTCAGTCCATCACCCCTGCTCTGGTTTGACTTCCCTACCTTGAAGTATGACACTTTAGTTAACTAATTAATTATACTGTATTCCAGAACTTCCTTATCTTACTATTGCTTGTGTCTTGGCAAACCACCAATCAAGTATAAATACCACTATTTGTCCTATCACTTTACTGCTGCTGAATTCATTGGAAGAAGTCACACAACTGTGCTGACTGAGGTCACAAATTTATGTAATCTCATCTTAACCAGATTCTTCTAGATTTTTTTTACTCTTCAGTGATTGATTCTTTCTTTTCTTTCTTTTTTAAGGTTTTTTTCCAAAGCAATGGGGTAAAGTGACTTGCCCAAGGCCACACAGCTAGGTAATTATTAAGTGTCTGAGGCCATATTTGAACTCAGATCCTCCTGACTCCAAGGCCAGTGCTCTGTCCACTGTACCACCTAGTCATCCCTCAGTGATTGATTCTGTATCACCCTTTCTACAATGACTGCTCCAAAACTCCTCTCTCTTTAGGCTCCTCTAACACCCCTCCCTCTCAACAGAACACATTTCCTTCTACTGAGAAAATAGAGGCTATACATGATCACCTATGCCATACCTTAAATTTCCTCACTATTATCCACCATTTTCTCCTTTGCTCTAATATCTGAAGAAGAGGATTACTTTTTTTGGTCTTTGGTGAGGTTACCCTTTCTACCTATTCCTTTGATCCCCTCCTTGCCTGCTTCCAGGGCTTATTCCTTTGAGCACCTCCACTTTTTCTGTCACTTTCAATTTTTCTGCTCTCAGCTCTTTGCTTGCTACCTACAAACCTGCATGAGTTTTACCTTTAAAAAAACCTACTCCATTTGATTCATCTTTTTTCTTTTCACAGCCAAACACCTAGAAAGAGTTACCTATACACTCTTCCAATTCCTCACCTTTCACTCATTTTTCAATCCTGGTCTGTCTGGCTTCAGGACAACTGAATTCATTTTTCAATATTAGCAATGATTTTTAAATCACTAAATGTAATGGCTTTTATGCGATATTTCTAAGGTCTTTCTTAATTTCTTTGCCATTTTGGTTGCTTTTCACTCCCTCTTACTTTGCTAGTCTCAACTCTCCCTCTTTTGTGACACTATCCTCTCTTGGTTTTTCTCTTACCTGTCTGACAACTGTTTCTTAGTCTCCTATGTTACATCATTATCCATGTCCTCCTCCCTTAGGGGTTTCTCCCAAAGCTCTATCCTAGGCCTTATCTTTATCTTTACATCTTCTCTCCGTACTTTCATTAGTTCCCAGGAGTTCAATTATCACTTCTGCACAGAAGACTCCCAAATCAATTTATTTAGCCCTAATCTCTCTCCTGAGCTCCAGTTTCACATGAACAATCAACTGCTCTATATCTCTACCTGAATGTCCCATAGGCATCTCAAATTTGACATATTTACAATGGAACTCGTTATTTACTCTCTTAAACTTGCTCTTTATTGAACCATTGAAAGCATTCCACAGCATTCTTTCAACCATCCACATTCACAACTTTGACTTCTGAAAGCAGCATTATCTATTAGGTTAAAAAAAAAGTTGTTGGATTGGAGATTTGGACTTGAGTTTGAATCTCATTCCATCCACTTTCTATTTTTGTCATCTTAGATAAGTCATATCACCTCTTTGAGTGTTTTTGTGCTCATCTCTAAGATGAAGGAGTTGAACTAAACCATCTCCAAAGTCTCTTCTAGCACTAAATGTTTTATCCCATAATCCTTTCCAATTTGTTCTGATCATGTCAATGTCATGCCCAAAGGATTTTCAGTGACTCCTTCCCTATTGCCTCAGTGATAACAATAAAGTCCTCTTTGATATTTAGAGCCCTCTCCAATCTAGCCCCATCCTACCTTTCCATATTTATTTCCCCATTTCTCCTCTTTATGTATTTTATTTTCCAGCCAGATTAGTCTTTTAGCTGTTGGCATTAGAACTGGCATTCCACCTCCACCTCTGTTTGTAAAAACAGGGTAACAACCCCTGTTATCCCCTTTCCCTTAAAATGTACACACTCCCAACTTCCAAGTCTTGGAACCTTTCCTTCCCTCAAAGCACAGCTCAGGTACCTCCTCCAACAGTAAACCTTCTTGATTCCCACAATTGTTAATGTTTTCTCCCTCTTCAAATTACTGTTTATAAGCAGTACATACCAATAAAATATAACCTTCTTGAGGGCTGTCTATTTTTCATTTTTGCCTTTATTATCTTTAGCAATTAGCACTTCATAAATACTTTTTGAATTGAATTGAAATTGTCTTGAGGCAGCTGTGAGCCCCATTTGCTTGCTTTCAACTAAAAGTGGCTCTTGTTAGAGGTAACATGATTCCAGAGGAACAGATGCCTCCTTAGCCTTTCTGGAAGAATCAGCAGCAGCAGCAGCAGCAGCAGTTTGGAATAACTGGTGTGAACAAATTGACATTTAAAAGAGTGTTTGTACTAGGGACCCTGCAGATCAGGATTAGAATATTTCTTCCCTTTGTTTTGTGCTTTCAGTTTTGTTTCTCTTCTCTTCTTTTTTCTCACTGTTGCACAATTCATTTTGGAGATATTTTCATTCAGGGACCAGAGAGGATTTCGTGGTGGTAGATGTTTGTTCTTTATTCTTGAAGAAGACCCTGATATCAGGGAGGTGATTCCATGATATGCATGTGAATTAGATTTGAATGAGGTGGTGCTGTGCATAGTCATCAGTCTCACTTTCTTCTCTGAAACTGTATGGATCCAGTGTCCAGGTATGAATCAGGACAACTGAAGATGACCCTGGACTTGAGGCAATCAGAGTTAAGTGACCTGCCCAGGGTCATATGTGTCAAGTATCTGAAGCTGAATTTGAACCCAGATTCTCCTGATTTCAGGGCCAGTGCTCTACCCCCTGCACAGAGTCTAGAGGAGAGACATTGAAGACAGGACCAGGGTCTGATCTGAGGTAACTCAGTGTGAGAATAGGAAGGAGAACTGGGTATTGTGGAGCATGGAGGTAGAACAGGTTATAGGTGATACTGCTATAATATGCGGGACATTCTTTTGGGATTCTCCCATTGGGCTCATCCTGTAGGAAATGGCTGAATGAAATTATCGGCTTATTATCTTGAATTTTAAACTATATAGTATTTAATGGGTAAGTTATTGGAAATGATGCTAATATATTACTGAATAGAGCAGCCTATATGTAGTGATAAACATGTGTATGTGTGTGTGTGTGTGTGTGTGTTTAGACAGGGACACAAGTCATTGTATAAACACAAATAGAGAACACATAGTCACACGTAGCCTCATGGGGAGAGTTGGGGCTTGGAGTAGATGACAGCTGGACTTATAGTTGCAGCAACTAAGGTATGGTATGAGCACTAGATCTTTCCTCCCTTATACTGTCATTTTGGCATTCAAAGTAGTAATAGATGATGCTCTTATTTGGATTTTCTTGATCCTGCTCTTCCCTAGTTATTTTCCTATATGTCTAATTGCTCCTCCTCAGTTTCCTTCTTTATCCAAATCATAACCACTTACAGGGGTCATCACCCAAGGTTCTATTCCTGGGACCTTTCCTGGCTTCAATTATTAATTCTTTGCAGATGATTCTCAAATCTATTTATCCAACCCTCATCTCTCTCCTAAACTATAGTTCTGTTCCATCAAATGCTTTCTGGACAACTCAATCAGAATGTTTCATAAGTATCTCAAACTCAGTATGTCCTAAACAGAACTCATTATCTTTCCTCCTAAAACATTTCCTCTTCTGCTTTCCTATTCCCCCAAGGGTGCCACTGTCTTCCCAGTTTCTCATGTGCCAAACCACAATTTTATCCTCTACTCTGCTCTCACCCTCCAAAGTCCATCAATTGCTAACTGTTGTTCTTTCTACTTGCCCCAGATTTCTCCTATATGATTCTTCCGCTTTATTTAGACACCATGATAGTTGAGACCCTCATCACTTCTCAGCTGGCTTCTTCCAATTTCTAATTATTTTCCCCACCTCAAGTTTTTCCTCATTCCAGTCCATTCCATCTCCCACTTATCTGTTAAGGTTTTTTTTTTTTAGTGTAAGTCTGACCACATCATTCTTTTCTCCCCCTCTCCCACTCAAGTTCCACTGGCTCCCTTTTATCTTCAAAATCAAATGTAAAGTTCTCTGTTTGGCATTTAAAGCTCACCATGATCTGATCCCTTCCTATCTAGCTTCACTGGTGCACTTTGCTATTCCTCACAAACAATACTCTTTCTCCCATCTCCGTGTATTCTCACTGGCTATTCCCTATTTGGAATACTCTCAATCTCCATCTCTCTTAGTTTTCTGTAATATTTTGTTTAAAGTTCACCTTTTGCTGGAAGCCAAGAATAGTTTTTCCAGCTACTAGAGCCTTCCCTCTGAAATCACCTTGCATCCTCTCTGTTTATGTCTCACATGTACTTAGTTCCTTACATTTTAGCTTTATCTTTAGAATGTGAGCTTCTTTACTTTTTTTTTCTCCAGCATCAGTGGTACAGTAGATAGAGCACTAACTAGTCTTGCAGTCAGGGGGACCAGAGTTCAAATCTGACCTCTGATTTGATACTTGCTAGCTGTGTGACCTTGAGCAAGTCACTGAACCCTGATTGCCTTGCAACCTGGACCATCTCCAGTTGTCCTTATTCATATAATGATCACTGGATCCAAATGGCTTTGGAAGAGAAAATGAGGTTGGTGAATTTGCATAGCACCTCCTCACTCAAACCCAGTTCATGTGCTTGTCATAGCATCACCTCCCCTGATGTCATGGGTTTGCTTTTTTTTGATAATGAAGGACGAACACCATCATCATCATCATCATCATCATCATCATCATCATGACTAGCATACTGTGTTGTTGGACAATCATATTAGTTTTACCTAAATTTTCATGATCTTATTGGGGTTTTCTTGACTGAAATACTGGAGTGGTTTTTTATTTCTTCCTCCAACTTAATTTAGAGGTTAGGAAACTGAGGCACACAGGGTTAAATGATTTACCCAGGAACACATAGCTAGTAAATGTCTGAGTTCAGATTTGAACTTACTTCTTCCTGATTTCTGGCCCTGCACTCTTTTTGCTATGCCACTTACTTGTCCACCTATAATATAACAATCCTTAATAAATGCTTATCAACACATCAATTTACAATCATGGGGAAGATAAATGGTGATGAACTCATGTCCAGATCTACCAGAGAGCTGCATTCTAATTTTGTTGCCTTGGCTTATTCCCAATCTTCTGTCCCTATATCAAAGGACTGCAGAATTGTGAGCATTAGAATTTATAGCCTATCTTGTATGTGATTTGAGTTAGGTAGAAGACATGGACCTTTAGAGAACAAAGCATTTTTTTCTCTCTGTGGTTAACACTTGTAAGCATAGATATCCAGGGGTCACAGATTTCAATATCCCATCCACAAACATTTTTCCAACTGGTCCTGCCCTGCTCTGGACCCTCACTCACAGATCACAAACTTTTATTACTGTGAAACTCAGTGGTCTGACAAGCTCTGACCATGCATTACTACTGCCATCATCTCATTGTTTTTCTCTCATTGGAATATCAAATCTTTTTTCTTTGTCTTCCTACTTATTACAGTTCTTGGGGTCTTAGTCCCAAGAGAAGAATTAATCCATAAGGAATACAAAGTGAACAATGAATCTCAGTGTGGAAAAGTACTGGTTTGATCAATTCAGTTACTGGTTGGCCCCAAATCTTACAGAATCCTTACTTTGTTTAAATTAGTTACCTCAAGAAACCCCAGTAGGGCTTTAATCCTAGGCTCTGACCTTATAGCAAAGATACATTCAAGTAAGAATCCTGAAGCTGTGGTCTAATATCCTTACTACTTGTTTCTTTCCTAAATTCTCTCCAGGACCTTTTATACTACATTGGTTCTGTCGAACTTCTAGCTTGTTGGACTTCAGTTTATTGGTACACTTCCACATCCCCAATCAATTAGCAGTGATGACTGATACCGTACTGAGTCTTGACCCGGGCCATAAATTTCGAAATGGTCACAATGGCTACTTGTTTGCATATATCAGGGATAGGGAACCTTTTTATTTTTTGCTAAGGGCCATTGGATATTTATAACATCATTCATGAACTATATTTGGTCAAATATTTAATTAATTCACCCCTAAAATCAGTTGCCTGGGTGAAGCCAGACTATATAATCCTCAGACTGGAGGTTCCCCACCCTTTCACCCATTTCCATCACCCTGGACAAGGTCCATCGTGTAACATTACACTAAGATTAATAATTTGCAAATACCCAAAGCCTTGCCCTATTCTTTGACATATTGACACATTGCCCTAATTTGCTTGTAGGAATCCCATAAAATCGACATTGAAAAGCAGCTGACAAACTAGCTCTGGGGGTTTTTCTCTTGCTGTGGGATAATGACCAACAGATTAAGCTCTGGACTGTCTGGATTGTCTTTTTTTTTTTTTAAGAAGGACCTGTACTGAAGTAAATCCTGAAGAGGATGACCAAATCCTAAAGGGCTGAATCCGCTGCCATATGATGAATAATCATAGGATTTTTGGTCCCTGGAAAGAAGACCACTTAGAGAGGCATGATCACTATTTCCCTATATTTGATGCAGAATAGGGATAGACCTTGCCCTGGGCAGAAATAGGAGTGATAGGTGAAAGTTGGAAAGATAGATTTAGACTTGATGTAAAGAAGACCTTCTCAATCATTTTCAGCCATCCCAAAGTAGAGAAGCCTACTTTGGAAGGTGGTAGGCTCCCTTTTACTGTGTCTTAAATGAAGCTTTAAAGGAGATGGAGGAGTACATTTTGGAGTTATCAAAGGTTTCTGTTGAGTCACTAACTGGTCTAGATCATCTCTTAAGTTTTTTCTGACTCTGGGAATATGTGATTTATTGTGGTAGGGAAATAGAAGGAAGAGAGAGAATAAAGGGTAGAATAAGTATTGGTGCTTGTGAAAGATTTAAAAAGTGTGAAAATATGTTTGTAAGGAGAAACCCACATCCGATTCTGTCAGGAATGTGGTGAGATTGTCTGGGTATGTGTTTGTTGGGTGGAGCATTCTGTATTTACAGAGGAAGTGTGGAGAACAGCACTGTAACCTTTTTACTTGTCTCAAAGGAAATGGGATTTTGATGAAAACCATTACCTTGGGTTTGAAGAGAAGCAGAGCTTCCTGTCTCCATGGAAACAGACCACAGCTGCACAAGCATGTCCCAAAGTATTGTCAGGGGCTTCAGAACAAGAGAATCACACAAACAAGGATGACCCTGAGCCATCATAGCAGTGTCTTCTCTAGTTCCAGATAGTTTCTAAAATCAATGCATTAGGAACTTGGAAAGGGGATAAAGGAAAATTAGGCATTGTTGTTCCTGCTTGGTAAAATGCTTTCACATCCATTCCCTCATTTAAAACCTACAATAACCAATCAAATAAGAGCAAGGTATTTTCTTTCTTCCTTATTTTCTTATTCTCTTCCTTCCTTCCTCTTCCTTCCTTCCTTCCTTGTTCTTTCTTTCTGGAACTTTCAGGTTAAGAAACCACGAATGAAGATGAACAACTGCTTTACATTTTAGAGGACTGTCTGGGGGTCCTGAGAAGTCATGGCACCTGTTCAGGGACCCTTTGCCAGTTTGTTAGAAGAGGGATTGGAATCCATGACTTTCTGATATTGAAACTGGCTTCTATCTATTGCACCTTAGTGTCTATAGAAAGTGAGGCTCTAATAGGTTAGTTTTTCACACCAAGAGTTGGAAGTGGCCTTTGTTTCCTAGACAAAGAAATTGAGTCTGAGAAGAAATGAATGATCTTTCCAAGGTCATATGGATAGCAAAGCAGAGTCTTGATCCCAGGTTCTTTGATTTCAAAGTCAATGTTCTTTTCTCCTGTAATATGATTTCTTTATTAAAGTCACAAAGTTAGTTAAAGCTGAGACTTTTGACTTCCTACTTCATGCTTGTTCCACTGCACTACACTGTCTTTTTCAGGACCCTAGAGAACATCCAGAACAGATCATCTAGTCCCACTCTATTATTTTACACATGTAGAAAATGAGGCCCAGAGAAATGAAATGATCTGCCCCCAGTCACATTTACTATAAGTGACAGAGCTGAGATGTAAGGCAATTCAAGTTTACAAAATGGTGCTCATAGAAAGCAGTCTCTTGACCTTGAGAACATGAGCACATGTTGCATTGTTTCTCTGGAAAGAATGATACTTTCCCCATTAGATTCCTGCCTTCAGCAAGACTCATTCTTGCTACATATAGGTGTACCCAGGAGTTTTGCACCTTCTCTCCACTTAGTCAATAATACTGGCAAGCTAAACAGAAAGCAATTGCTAGACAAACCTGGGGATGGGGGTAGGTGGGGTGGCACAGCAATGAATCTGAAAAGATTCTACGCTCAGTCCCGGCTCTTCTTCACCAACTTGAGGAGAAGTAAAGGATTTTCACCTTAGTTGTGTCTAGAGAATGGGAAGGTAGCATAGTGTCACTAGCACTACCCTAAGGATCTAGACCTTTGGAAAGGGAAGCCCAAAATTGTACTGGAATGATGACCTCATGGCCTTCTATGTGCCCTGGATATGTAGGGGGTCTATGAAGTGTAGCTCCTGTTTGCCTTTGCCCCATAGACCAGATGAGAAACTCCTGGGGACTGGGGAAGGGAGAAGTTGGTTTTTGACAAAGCTCTATAAATATATAAAGATAAAAGAGTTTATAAGTTAGATTTCCCAGAAATGGATCTCACTTATTATTGAACTTAGTTACTATAGACTGCTCTGGTCATCTCCTTGCCATCCCTTGCTTGCCACATGCTTGACAATCCCATCTTCTCTTTTAGTCATCAAACAATGCCAATCCTAAGAATGTTGCTCTTAAATTTATTTTTTCATTCATGAAATCAATATTGAGTATCTGTTGATAAAATACTCTACTATTGGAAGATTAAGTGATGTGGGAATTTTTTTGAGGGGAGAAGGGAAATAGGTCCATATCCTGTGCTTTCATTGGTCTAAGACCTATCAGTTGTAAAAATGCATTTCTTTAAGAAACTCTGCTGTAGCCTATAGAGGATTAGGAGATAGCAGAACCTTGAAAATTTAGTTAACCTCACCCAAAATGGCAGGACTAGAGCCTATCAAAGGTATGATTTGAACTCAGTTTTCCTGATTCCTAAATCAACCCTTGTGTCCAATTCTTGTATGAGATATAAATAAATAAGTAAAATATGGTCCCACATCCTTGGGGAGCTTGTAATTGTAATACTATAACAACTGGGGATTATGACATTAGAGATGCCTTTTAAAATTCTTATATCACCTTATTCTACCTCCCTCCATAGACTGGGAGATGAGGACAAATACTATGTTTATTTTATATCTTTCCTGAAGTAGGAAAGGTCAGAAGTTTGGGGGGAGTGTGCTTATGCAATTTCATGGTTCAGGAAAAGGCTTGATTGGAATTGGTGGATATTTGATCTTATGCTTGTTGGCTTAGACTCTGAGCAAATCCTTCTGAAGAACCCACAAGCACAGGTAGAGACTGCAGTTGACTCTTTTGGGGGTTATTTTCTTATCTTAGATTGCTTCACAGTTCTCTTGAGTCACATGCTATCAGGAACACAATTTCATGCTGCTTCATATTGTTCTTGAGTCAGAACAATAGAGAGGTGTTTAAATGCTTTCCTGGGAAACAGAGATAAGGATGGAGTTGGTGGATTTTCTTTAGTTCTATACTTCATGACTTGAAAAGAGCATGGATAAGCTGGAGAGCACCCAGAGGAGGGCAGTGTGGATGGAGAAAGGTCTTGAGTACATGTCATAATGGAATTGGAAGAAGCCAGAAGCAAACAGACAAGAAACAGTGGCATAGATAATTACATATTGAAGTCACTATATTTTTAAAGGCAAAAGCAAGCTAAACTTGAGAGATTTACTATTTCATGAACAGTCCCCTTTCTTTGTTCTGCATTGTATTTTGTTGTTGTTTGATTGTTTTTCAGTCTCGTTGACATTTTTTGCGACCCCATTGGGTGTTTTCTTGATAGAGATACTGGAGTGGTTTGCCATTTCCATTTCCAACTTATTTTATAGATGAGGAAACTGAGGTAAACAAGATTAAGTGACTTATTCAGGGTCACATAGCAACTAAGTATCCAAAGCTGAATTCAAACTCAGGATGTCTCTATCCTTGTTCTATCCAACTGTGTCACTTAGTTGTTCCCCATATATATATATATATATTATATATATATATATATATATATATATATAATATATATATTATATTATATATATATAAACACTTGTTTTATTTGATATTTAAGTTCTAAATAAAAAAATAAAATTGCATTGAAATCACATCAGAGCAATTGAAGGAATAGTTAACTTAGAGAGGACAAGATCCAAGGAGAGCATCCTAGCTAGCATTAGACTTGTTCTATTGGGCTCCAGAGGGCAGAATCCAGAACAAGGGACAGAAATTGAAGAGAGGTTGACAGCAGCAAGAGCTTGCTAACAGATTAGAGCAGTATAAAACAGAATAACCTGTTTGGGGAGGCAGTGGCTCCTCTTCATTGGCGACTTTATCATAGAGGTTTGGTAACCACTTGTCAAATAGGCTTTTGTAGGAATTCTTTTTCAGGTGGAGGTTAATTAGAGAACTGAAGTCCCTTCTCGTTTTAACATTTTTATGATTCTGTGAATAGGAATTGAAATGGATGGCAATTTAAAGGAATACAAGAGGCTGAGGACCTCCATATAATGAAGCTATAGATGTAGATTTGGGAAGATTTTAGTTCTGTCCCATCAGATTAAAGACTAGGGAGCTGAGGTTTAGATTAGTGAGGTGACTTTTCTAAGGTCCCAGGTAATAAATAGTAGAACCAGGATTTGAACTTAGCCCCTTGTGGATGCCATATCTAAAATTCTTCCATTGTACAATGCTGCCTCCTACCTATGTGCTTTTCAAAGGGCCTTTGAAAGCCTTACACCAAAGAAGTGAGTGACGGCTGGAATTTTAGGCAGGTGGCAAGGCAGATGGGGAGATATTTTTGGGCAAGGGGCCTTTTGGTGCCCCTCAAATCACACTACAAAGACAACAGCCTACTCTGCCCTGCTTAAGGCTTACTGGCTTGATGTGTAGGAGAGGAAGACTCCTACCCATCTGCCTTTTGCTGAGAAAGGATGGGTGTTAAAGCACTATCCTCATGCCTTCTCTCTTGCAAACCTCAAATGGTTTACCTTCTTCCCACCAGAGGGCATCATGACCCCATGTGCTGCTAAAACAAGAAGTTGGGGCACAGGGAGTCTTCACATTCTACCCAGAGCAGCTGAATAGATTCTGTCTACTCATTTATAATATGAGTATAGTAGGATTCTGTTGGGGTGTTCTTTCATTTCTTTCCAAGTTTCAATTATTTCTGTGATCTATGACTGGGGTGGGGTTGGGGTCTAGCTTTATAAACAGCTTCTACTTATTATCTAGGCAGATTAGGTGGCTCTCTCTGTGGCATGGTTTCAGCATTCCTCTTTGGTTCTCTTGAGGTTTCTCTATCTAATGACCATCATTCTACCACTGAATCAAGATTCCTGTGGCTTTTGTTCCAACTATTTTCTAAACAGGGTGAATCTTAGAATTGAAAAGACTTAAAGTTTCTCAGCTTAAATTCTCAGATGAAGAAACTAATATTCAAGAAGGTTACATATATTAGTCAAAGTCATGTAGTTAAACTGATGACCTAATCAGTGCTAGAAACCCAATAGAGGGCTCTTTGTATTGTATCTTTTTTTTAAAGCTTTTATTTAGGTGGCACAGTGAATAGAGCACCAGTCCTGGAGTCAGGAGGACCTGAGTTCAAATCCAGCCTCAGACATTTAATATTCACTTAGCTGTGACCTTGGGCAAGTCATTTAACCCATTTGTCTTGGAAAAAAAACAAAATTATTTTCAGTTCATGAAACAAAACAAGCATTTCCATAACAGCATAACAAAAAAGATGATTGAATATGAAATTGTAAATCTACCATTTATAACTTGTTATTCCCTCCAAATATCTTGTTCATTTCTTTCCCCCTTCTCTTTTTCCTCCCCTCCACCTTAGAGTTGGCCACCATTATTATATCTTGTGGCAATATTAAGGTGTACTAGCCATTTAACTCTTTGTGTGATATAGTTTAGACTGATAGTGTAGTGTCATAGATGAACTGTTGGATCTGGAGTTAGGAACAGCTGCTCAGGTACCTGCTAACTGAGTGATTGTGTGCAAGCTATTTAAAGTCTCTGTGCTTCAGGAAATGCTCCAAGTTATACTCTGTCTTTGACTGAGGGAATTTTCACTCTGAAATTTCAGTTTCTTGGCATTACTTTGATCTAGTTTATCATCTCTTTCCCTGAGGTCAAGTTTTTAAAGGAGAAGCAGGCAAGGTATATAAAAGGAAGATTCTAGAACCATAACTCATATAGGGTAGCTAAAGCTTTGCTTCAAGGTATTGATATTGTGAGTTGTTCCTTCCCCACCAATACTATCATCTTGATAGAGAACAGTCCTCTGCCAGCCTGTTCCATATGTGCCATTGCCATTCCTTCACCTTAGTATAGCTATTCAATGTTTGTTTCTCACTAATCTACAGCCACTATCCATGGTCTTATGGTAATGGAGCCCATAGTCTTGTGAAATCTCACAATAGTAACTTTTCATAAATTTTGTCTTTTTTCATTTTCCTCAGTGCTTAGCTAGTGCCTAACACTTAGTAGAAACATAAAAAGTTCTTGATGATGATGATGATGATGAAAAAGAGGATCAAAAGTGAGATCTTCTAGGAAATTTTCGTTTAGCTACTTGAAGGAAATAAGAGATTTTGTAGGGAGATCAGCTTTATCCTATTAAAATTTTTCTTCAGAAATAATAAACACAAGAATGAAGTATAAACAAATTAAGAATACTTTAAATTTAATTTATAACTTGGTTCTTTGCTATTTTGAAAAGATTCCATTCCTTTTAAGGGAAAATTTTTTAAAAAGTCTAGCATTAGAGGGTTTCATCAGGTACACCATTCACAATGAGTTAACCAAACATCAAAATACCTACATTCTCCATCTTAAAATTATTTATTAGTACTCATGGTTAGTTATACATCTTTGTTTGCAAAGCAATTTTAATTGTTTAACCTTTTATGTCTTAACTGACTGTATGTTTCCCCTTGATTATCATTTTTGTTAGTAATTAATTGATAAAGTGTGTTAATGTATTTCCTTCAATCCCTATAAAATAGAGCAGTTACTATGTACTTTTGTGCAAAGAACTGTCCAAGGTACTGGTTACTAGAGAGGAAACATTATAGGTAGTTCCTGACCTCCATGAGCTTCCAGCCTAGTAAAGGAACAGAGAGGTAGTTATTATATACAATATTATATGATCATTGCACTAAGTTCTAAAAATAAATTGTTCTGTGAGGTCTGAGAGAAGCTGTAAAAGAGAAAATAACTGCTGGGTGAGTAATCAGGGAAAAGTGTCATGAAAAAGGTAATATTTGAGTTTGTCTTTAATGTATATGTAGGAATTAAATAGGTGAAGAGAGAAGATAGACTTTAGGGGGAAAACAGTGGTACCAGTTATCTAGGGCATGGAATTCATGGAAATACAAATCTGAGATGTGGTTGGAAAGACTATACAGAATACCTTTAGTGTTGGGGAGAAAATAATTTGAACTTTAGTTCAAAAGCCACTGATGATTTTTGAATAAAGGGGGCGATGTGAATTGATCTATGAGTAAGAAAAATTGTCCTGTCTGTGGCATGAAGGATGAAATTGGACTTTGGGGTCATTGCTTAAAAATCTAGGGATGAAGGACAGCTAGGTGGCACAGTGAATAGAGTCAGGAGGACCTAAGTTCAAATCTGGCCTCAGACACTTAATAAATACCTAGCTGTGTGACCTTGGGCAAGTCACTTAACCCCACTGCTTTGCAAAAACCAAAAAAAAATCTAGGGATTATATTACTGGTCAGGAGCAAACTTAAGAAAAGTTACTAAGAATATAATTTACTAGATTTCCTACATGTCCAATCAAAAGGCTTTCTATTAAAGAATGGGAGAAGACTATGTATGTGTGAGTGTATATGTGTGTGTGTGTGTGTGTGTGTGTGTGTGTATCTTCTACATGCCCTCTTCTTCTACAAGTTAGAAATCATTACAAAGAAGAAAGCAGAATAGTGGTTGAGACACCCAGAAATTTAAAAACAACAATAGTGAAGTCCATGTCTTCAAATAGGTATATATAAATAAATGTTCAGATTCTTTATGCTAAACAAGAGAAACTTTTGATCTAATAATGATTAGATACTAATATAAAGAGACAAATTTGAACTATTAAGTCTCTAAGATTTTATAGGATGAAACCCTACCTGGAATCTGACTCTCAATAAGTATACCCTATTCAAAAGAAATATGATAAAAAATAAAATTTATCTTGCCAAACTAGAGCACTGGGCACAACCTAATAAGGTGAAATTTCAATAAGAATAAATTTAAAGTTTTACACTTGAATACCAAAAATCAGTATATAATGGTGGTGCTTTGGTTAGATAGCAGTTGTGAAAAAGATCTTCATTTTAGTTAAATTGAATTTGAGGTATAAGTAAAATATCCATGTGGAGGAGTTTTTAAGTGGTTGAAAAAGCTATTCTGGATGTCAATAGAGAGGTCAGGGCTGGAGATACATATTTAGAAGTCATTTGTGTAGGAAAAATATTTAAAGCCATAAGACTGAAATATGGTCAATGAAGAGAGTATATTAAGAATAAAGGACTGAGGTTAACCCCTTTGTAATAGAGATTAGAAAGAGAATGAAGAGAAAAATGAGTATTTGCAGATGATATCCATGGTGATTGATAAGTAGGGAGTTAACAGGAGAGGTAAACAGGAGAGAATTGTGCTTCTGAAACCACTAGAAGACAGAATATCTAATTGGAGGTGATCAACAGGTCATAAGCTGCATTGTCTTTGGATGTGAATATGTTGTAGGTTCTTTTCACTTTAATTCCACTCTCATCTCTATTCCAGGTTGTACCCATGCCTGCAATGCATTCCCTCTGTGTCTTAGAATATCTAGACTCTTTTTTTTTGACAAGGCAATGGTGTTAAGTGACTTGCCAAAGGTCACATAGCTAGGTAATTTATCTGCATTTGAACTCAGGTCCTCCTGATTCCAGGGTCAGTGCTCTATCCAATGTGCCACCTAGTTGCCCCATACCTGGACTCTTTCAAAAGTGGCTCTTGTATTCTACCTCCAACAAAGTAACCTCTTCTGATTTCCCCTAGCTTCTAGTGTCCCCTGCCCCTGAAATAGCCTTATACTAATTTTGTATGCATTTTGTATTTATTTAAATCCTTGAGAAGTAGCATGGCATTGTTGTCCTTAAAAACAGGAAGACCTGATTTCAAATCCAACTTCTGATATATACCAACTGTGTTATCCTGAATAAATCACCTAACTTTTCAGTGCTCTAGGACTATAAATTGTAAATAAGGTGCCAATTTGCATTAGAAATAGGAAGTAATAACATTTTTGTCCTTCATTTTTGAAGACCACTATGACATCAGGGAAATGATGCCATGAAAACATGTGAACTGGATTTAAATGGGGGGAGCTATGCTATGTCATCAGCCTCACTTTATCCTCCAGAGACATCTGTGTCCAGTGGCCAGATATAAATTAGGTTAACTGGAGAGGGCCCTGGATATGGGGCAATCAGGCTTAAGTGACTTGCCCAAGGTCACACTAGTAAATGGCAAGTGTCTGAGGTCAGGTTTGAAATCCCATCCTCCTGAATCCAAGGCCAGTGTTTATTCACTGCACCATCTTGCTGCCTAGAAATAGGGAAAGCATACCAATGAAATTATAAGTCAATTAGCTATTTCTTATACCCTTTGGCAAGTCTTCCTGAATTTCAGCTTCCTGATCTGTAAAAAGAGGTTGGGCTAAATGGTCTTAGATTATATGATTTCATTGCCCCCTCCCCCTTCTAGAATGCAAGCTTCTTTAAGACATGGACTTAGTAACTTTTGGCTTTATATGCCTAATACTTTGCATGGTTTCTGGAACTTCAATTCCAACCCTTCATTGATTAATTCTTGGATATATTTTGATAGCATTTGGTTTCATTTAACTTATAAAGGCAGACTGGCATACTATTTTTATCTTTTTTCTCCATTAGAATCATATTTCTACTTGTTGGATATCCATATCCAAAGAAGAATGTGTAAGAAGAATGGTCAATTTTTCCCAGTTATAATTCACTAGACACTGAAGTTGATATTAATTGAAATTCATTCAATTCCTTCTACATTTATTATCTCCTACTGTGCTAAGTGCAGAGGAGGATTCAAAAGTTTTTTTTTATTATTTTATCACTCTCCTTATTGAGCTTAGAGTCTACTGGCACCTTATGACAATTTAATTCCATTCAATAAACATCTGTTGGTGCCTACCATGTCCTGTAGCCTATGCTAAGTACAGGGGATACAAAAAAGAGAAAAAAAGACAGTCTCTGCCCTCATGAAACTTGAAGTCTAAAGGGGGAGACAACATGCAAACAAGTATATGCAGGATGAATTGGGACAGGACTCAAATTACGGGATTTGTGGAAGACTTCCTATAAGAGCTGGGATTTTAGTTGGGAGTTAAAGGAAGTTTTGGAGGTCAGAAATTGGAGTGAAGAAGGGAGAACATTTTGGGTATGATTCACTCCAAAATGGACAGCCAGAGAGAGAGAATGCCTGAGAGGAGTGTCTTGTATCTGGAACACCATGGAGACTAGTATCACTGGCTCAAAGAATTTGTTGGGGAGTAAAAGAAAACTGGGAAGGGGGGAAGCTAAGTGGAACATTAGATAGGATGCCAGTCCTGGATTCAGGAGGACCTGTTAAAACCAGCTTCAGAAACTTAATAATTATCTAGCTGTGTGGCCTTGAGCAATTCAATTAATTCTATCACCTCACAAAAACAAAAAAGACAAAGAAAGAAAAAAGAAAATTGGAAAAGTAGGAGGGGCTAGGTTGTAAATAGCTTTGAATGCCAGAGATTTTATATTTGCTTCTGGAGGCAATAGGAAGTCACTGGAGTTATTGGAGGGGGGTTGACATGATCCTGACCCACATTAATCAATGTAATTAATCAAAATAGAGGAAATGTTCAAACAAAACTCTTCTCAAATTTAGAGCTGAAAGGAACTTTAGTCATCATTTAGTCCAGCCTCCTCAGTTGGCCAATAAACATTTATAAAGTGCCAGATAATGTGTTAATTGCTGGGAATACAACTACGAAAAAGAAACATCCTTAACCTCAAAGGACTTACAGTCTAATGGTGAAAGTAAGGAAGTTATAAAAGGAGAGGGAGGGAAGGTAGGAGCATGAAAGAGTCAAGTCCAAAGAATATGCAGCTGATGGGAAACAAAGACAAGATTCCCAGAGCAGCTATCTAAATGGAAGTTTTTTGCTCCTTCTTCTAGCTGTCCAACTTTCCAATAATAGGGTAAGAGGATACTGACAAGGTGAGAATACTAAGGTTGATGCAATCTCACAGGATGATGAGTTTCCAGATGATTAAGTTTCCAAGGGCTATGATGGAGTCCAGTTCAAAAAAGTGCAGCTGTAGGGAAAAGAACATCTTGTGGTTCCCAAGTAGAAAAAGTAATTGCTAACTGGGGGGAATTGGGGAAGAATTCATGTAGGTGTTAGCATTTCAATCAGAATTTACATGATAGGTATAATTTTGACAGGCAGAGAGATGGAGGGGGGCGATATTTCGCAGGCAAAAGTGTGAATAAATATATGGAGGGAGGAAAATGCAGAATGAGATATGGTGAACAAAGAGAATTACAGGAAAACTCTATTATAATGCTGGTATATGAAGACAAATATGTGCAATATCTTTTATCCTTATCAGAGGAAAGCAACATAAAATATATATATATATATATATATATATATATATATATATATATATATGTATATATATCTTTGATGGGTATAGGAGATATAACTTTGGGAAAAAAGAAATCTCTGTAGTAGTGAAGTACCTTTTAATGTTTTTATTTTGGTAAATCTCAGCTACTATCCCCTAATTCCCATTATTGTAGTTTTCAGAATTTAATATCTTTTTATATGTCTCTTTCCTTGAATTTATTTCTCATCTCATCTCTTTTCTTTTCTTTTCTTTTCTCTTTTTTTTTGGTTTGCTGAACCCCATAGTAATTGACTTGACTGCATTGAAATTTGTAATATTATCTGAATCTTACTTCATTCTGAACTTACAACCCATAGTCAAGCCCCTATAATTAGTGATGTTTTCATGCACTTAGGCACATGTACTCTGAGGTGGCTGAAATAATACCTTTCAATTTCCCTGGCTGATAATCACAGTTTGTATAACCCACTGGTACAGTGGGTGCTCAGTATTTCTGACTGTCGAGTTCATATTCTTTTGGAATTCTATTTGGATTAAAAGTTCTTTATTTTTCCCCCTGATGTCAAGTGTATCACTGCGTTCTCAACACTTAATTATCATTATTGTCCCAAAATATTCTTCATATAGCAAAAACATTGAAATATTCTTTCCTGTTGAAGAGAGGAATCTTAATATATCTTGTGACTCTGTATTCTGCTTCCATTTGCTGAGCAACCAAGGAAATAATGTAGGATAGAGGGCATTTATGGGAGAGTCCCTGGGATGACCCATGACCCACCACCATTCCCTACACTAGCTTTGGGCACCATTCTGAAAAGTCCATGTTTTGAAATCTCAGCATTTTCAAACATTCATTCCACAAACATTGATTGATATCACCTTTGTTACAAGGTACTGCAGAGGGTGATACAAAGAGAAATTATGTAGTATAAGATTTGGGGCCTAAAATATGGATCTGTCACTTACTATTTGGTTAACTTTGAGGAAGGGACTTGACTCCTTTGAACTTCAGTTCCTCAATGGTAAAATGAAGTATTTGTATGAGATGATCCATAAGATGCCTTGCACCTCTCCTCCCTATTAATGGAAGAATGTTGCATTCAAAGAAATGATTCTTCATTTCTATATTTGTTGTGTTTTTGTCTACTTACCTGTAGATCAGATTGTCTGCCAAATGAAATTCAGTAGAGTGGTTCTAAGCTTTGCTTACCTTGGCAGGGCTTATTATTTACCTTCATAAGTCACTCTTTATTCTTTACTGACAAATAAGAGGTGACTCTAGACCTGATAGTTATTCTTTAAGGACCTTGCTCAAGATTTGGTTTTGCTTGTTTGAAGTCATAATATCAGGATCAGATTGGGGTTATTGAAAAAAAAACAATTCCTATATTACTAGTTTTTAAATCATTTATTTTAAATTATTTTTACACTGGTTTTACTTAGTATTTTGCTTTACTTCAATTAATAGAAAAATATTTGTTTTCACACCTTGCAAGGCCAAGGAAGCTGATGAAATCTCGATATTCAGGTGCTGGTAGTAATGAACAACCGAGAGTCTGCTCCCCCAACAGATCTTAGATTGAAGCTGTTTTATATCATAAAGGAACTCTATCATAGAATAGTCTTGATTTCAGCTATGAGTTCTTTTCTCCTTTCCAAATGGACATTTCTTTGAAACATGAATGTGAATAATTATAATTTTCTTCCGGAACAGATTCATCTATATTTGCCAGGTTGGGAAGAAAGGTAGAAGACTAGCCATATACTATCATTTACAGGGAAAACCAGAAAACCTCCCCAGCTTTTCCTGTCTAAATTTCTCCTTTTATTAGGGTTACCAATCAATACTCTCACCTTTTGTCATCTCCAGAATTCTCATCTGTATTTCTTCCAGTCATTGATAAAATATATTAAAAATCATAGGGACAGGCACAAATCCCTGGTGCATTCCACTAGAGACCCCTTATCATAATGACATTAAATCATTAGTAACATGCATTCCAATTTTCGAATTCTGTAAAAGATTCTAAGAGACAAATATGACACAAGTAGGTAGCTTTATAAAGGAGTGGATACAAAATATGCCACATAGCATATGAAAGCAAATTAAGACTTAATAAGGGGAGTAAGAAGAAGAAATATCAAGAAATGTAGTTGAGAAATCAACTGTAGAGGTTCTCTTTGAGAATGGGTATTCAATCAATTTTGAACACATTTAATACGTTTTTGCTTTTAGTTCATATCTCTCCACTAATATCTTCATTCTATCTCAGTCACCCATAGGTTTAGTCATAATGTTGATCTCATCCATAACTGCCCTGACTCTATGATCCCAAACTCTGAATTCACTTCTGTATGCACCACATATAATTCCTTAATCCCTTTCATGTTTGTCTGATCTTCCCTTTAGACAGAAGACGTCCTTGTGTGTTTTTGTTCTTTGCTTATTGTGAGATTCATTATGTTGTCATCTAATTCTAATTTCTTACATTTGGAAGACTATCTGGAGGTCATCTACCTGAAACAGAATCCCTGCTACCAAATCTCTGACAAGAGTTTATCCAATCTCCACTTACCAGTGATAGAAATTATTTGTAACATGCCTCCCCCCCCCCAACAAGGAAGTCCATTATAACTATGTGACAACTCTAATTATTAGGAAGTTTATTCCCAACAACAATTTGAAGTATGCTTTTCTGAAATTTTTACCCATTTTTCCTAGCTCTGACTTCTCTAGCCAAACAAAATTATGCTAATCCCTCTTTTGTGGCAGCTCTTGAGTTACTATAATAGAAATATCATCTTCCCACTAAGGTATATCTTCTCTGGGATTAAAGCTCCATTCTTTTCATATTTTCCTTGTATGATTTTGAGCCCTTTCATCATCCTTTTTTCTTTTGGAGTTGATTACTAGGGTCCTTCATAAGAAGATGACAAGACCAGAATCCATCATAATATTCCAACTATGACTCAACAAAGGCAGAGTACAGTAGGACTACTTTCCTTTGGATATTACATTTCTATCAATGCAACCCAACATTCAATTAATTTTTTCTCTTTTTTTTTGCTAGGGTGCCCTAAGGCATTCAAACTGTTCTTCGAACAGCTGTTATAGCTGCCTTTTCACCCATGTACCTTAATAGGGAGAGAATAGGAAAAGAAAACTGGGAGCTGTTAGAGGATGGGAATCATGAAGAAGGTTGTTGAAAGAGATGATCAGTTCTTTAGTGATTATGGGGATTCCAAATCCTGCCCAATGAATGTGAATGTTGCATTTCATTGTAGGCCATCAGGAACATGGGCCTGGTTTGACAAACTAAGGTTGTGAATATGAGGAGTTTTCATGTCTGCAAATATTCTCTTTGTATTGCAGAGCATAAAAGCTTCTCCCACATGGCTCAATGAAAATGATGAAGGTAGTCCAATTATTAACACCAGGGCTCATATGCAGTTCTTTCTTCTTCAAGTTATTTTTTCCCGTGACAAAAAAAGTAGCTCTCTGCTCCCCATTAAGTGTTTCTCCTCCACCCTCTCTCTCCTCCCAGCCTTTGAAAGCAAAGATTAATGTTATAATTAAATGATCAATTTGGCAACATTTCTTTGTCTTAATATCTTTTTTCTTTTAGCTTGGGCTCTGTAGTTCTCTTGGTCTCTAGAGAATATTTTCCAGAGACTTCTGAAACATCTCTAAGCTTTTTTTTTACTTTTGTTCATTTACATTTTTATGCAATTTTCAAGGCATCACAAATGATGAATAAGACAAAGCATTTCATGATTAGTGATAGAAGTGGGAAGGAATCCGCCTGCATTTCTGGAGGGAGAAGAAAGAAAAAAGACTTTCACATGCAATGGGAGTTGTAGCTAATGGACCACAACAAGGGCTTTTCTTCCAAATCAGGGAGATGACTTGAAGAGGGAGGCCAATTAAAGGAAGCCTTAGTGAGCAGGGGTTATCACTGGGGTTTGACAGGATCCTGTGGTAGGAATAAAGGTTCAATGCACAGAAGGAGTTGGTAACCGATTCAGCTAATGGTGTTTGCCTTGTTTGCTTCAACATTTGATTTTTTTGTGGTGACAGTTTTGTGTGAAACATCCATGTGCAGGAAGAGTTCATATAAAAGAAAAGTAGAGGGGAAATAAACTTTGAAAATTCCAGTTGCCATGACAACTTCATGAGCTCTGAAAGTGGTCTCTCTGAATCAGTTTCAAATACAGAAAGCTGGGAAAGAACTATACACAGAAAATTAAAATAATAAGAATAAAAAAATACAGTGATTGTGATATAAAAGCCCATAGCTAAGGTAACTGTTCCCCTATTCCTGTGATTTTCCTGGAGCAGTTGATGTGAGCAGTTTTTGTTTTTGGTTGACATTGACATAGATGATGGGACTTTAATGACTAAAGGTTTTGCAAGCCTCCCAAGCTAGGGATCATGTACAACTAAGGGATTCCAGCAAGGGATCCCCAATGATCATAGCATTTAAAACATAGCATGGGGAGGCAGTTTCTAAGAGCCAAGCTGTCATCTCATTTTTGGTTGTTTTTTTTTTTGTTTGTTTTGTTTTGCTAAACCTATCTTTACCTATAATTCAGTTTTGCCTGAAGTTTAATATCACTTGTGTGAGAGATTACATTCTGACTTTACTTTCCACCAAAGTATAGACCTTGCTTTCTACATGACTGAGTATTTACTCTCTTTGTACCCATAGGCTGCCATGCTGAGACTTTCTCTAGAATTGTCAGGAGCATTAAACAAAAAGAATGAGAGCTTAGAGTCTTAACATTCTGAGCCTCAAAAGACTACAGAGAGATAATTTAGCTCTACTTTCAGGTCTTAGGTAAAAGTTCATCCAAATAATCCCAGAACCATTTAAACCCTTTTATTAAAAATAACATGAAATAACATGTTGTGTCATATTCTGTCTAGGTTATCCGCTCTTCACTAAGATGGAACAGTTGAGTCAATTTGACCTAAATTCAAATCTGACCTCTGACATTTACTAGCTATGTGACTCTGGACAAATCACTTAATTCTAATTGCCTTCAAAAACCAAAAATAAATGGCTAATTCTTGAATTATGTGATCATGTTGTTAATAATAATAATAATGATGATGATGATGATTATGTTGTCCTTTATTCTTGAAGAAGACCATGGATCAGGGAGGTGATACCATGATAAGCACATATGATTTGGATTTGAGTGAGGAGGTGCTACACTAAGTCACCAGCCTCACTTTCTCTTCCTGAGCCATCTGGGTCCAATGGCCAAATAGCAGTCAGACTCCTGGAGATGGCTCTGGATGAGAGGTACTTAAGATTAAGTGACTTGCCCAATGTCACACAGCTAGTAAATGTTATCCTCCTGACTTTAAGGCCAGTGCTCTATCCACTATACCATCTTGCTGCCCTGATCATGTTAAGAAGTACTGCACAAGGACACTTTGCCTATTCAAAATCCTGTTAACTATATCAGCAGCCTGGTGGGATGGAGGAAGCACTGACTGTATTACGAAAGATCTGAGTCTGAATCCTGTCTTTGCTATATGTGTGACCTTGGGAAAGTCTCTTGACTTCTCTGTCAAAAAAGGGTGTTGGATTTAATCTTTAAGTTCACTTGTCTTCTAAATCATATGACTGTGAAATTGCCAACTTTGTCCTGCTGTTGGTACCAGCAGATACTTGGCTTTACCAGCCATGTGATCAAACTTGAGCAATTGATATAATGCCTGACAATATTCCATATTTTGCCATATCAAACAATGTTTGTTTAGCTAATAACTACAAATGAGGATATCAAATACCAATTGCAGAAGTTGCTTATTAGGGAATTTGGATTATCAATATGAAATCCTCTAATTTTATCAGTATCATTGCCATCTCTTAAGAATCATTTCCATTATAAATTATTACTGGAAATCACAGAAAGAATAGTTAGAAAATTGTATCTTTGTTGTCCCAAGCTAGTAGCTAGAGATTACTTCTTGTTTCTCTGTTGTTCAGATGTGTCCAATTCTTTATATCAATGGCTTTTTCTTGGCACAGTCCTCAGCTCTCTCCATTTTACCAAGTCTGTTATTTTTTTTTAATTTATTGAAGCCTTTTGGTTTTATATCAGTCACATCCAGATAATGCTATGACTCTAGTCCCTTGGAATAATGGTCCTTTATAACAAAGAAAAGCAATAAACAAACACAATTGACCAGTGAACACCTTTGACAATGGATGCTACATTCTTGAGGGATCCTGAAGAAAGTAAAGTTTAATTTGGGTCTTGAAAAATGAGTAGGCTTTAAATAAGTCTAGGAAAGGAGGAAAGGAGGACATACTAAGCAGAGGAAAGATAAATGTATAAGATGATCAGATATCATCATAGTTCTGATCATCACAACTCAAAGATGGAAGGTCTGAGAGGAAAGACTTTTTAATAATAATAATAATAATCTTTATTAGCTTATTGAGTGACAAGTTAGGATGTACCAGGTTGTCAAATATTATCATAAAAGAGCAGAAGCTAGTACTTGCCCAACATTGTTAATGTGTCATAGTTGTCTCAAAGACCCAGGAAGAATAAAACCATTTAAGGCAAAAGATTCCCACAGCAGCCAGACAACCTCCAATCCTGGGATGGAATGATTCTTGTAAAAACAAGCAGGATGCCTCACACAGCATATCCTTCACTTCACTATAATAAACATAAGTGTGCAACTCTTGCCTCAAATCATTTGGTTGATTGGTGTGGTCATCTTCTATATGAA
The DNA here is from genome assembly GCF_037893015.1 of Macrotis lagotis. NCBI lineage: Eukaryota > Metazoa > Chordata > Mammalia > Peramelemorphia > Peramelidae > Macrotis > Macrotis lagotis. The sequence goes on from NC_133659.1 coordinate 76,409,409, forward strand.
GGACTAGTGCTAGTATAATGATTCAGAGGAAGGTAGACAGGTAGATAGTATAATAGAGAGAGGGCTGGGCCTGGAGACATGTAGATTCATCTTCCTGAGTTCAAATCTGGCCTTAGACACTTCCTGTGTGACCTTGAACAAGTCACTTAATCCTGTTTGCCTCAGCTTCCTCCTCTGTAAAATGAACTGGAGAAGAAAATGGCAAACTATTCCAGTATCTTTGCCAATAAAACCCTAACTGGAGTCCTGGAGAGTCTGACATGACTGAAACAACCGAATAGCAATGACAGAGGAAGGAATGTGCATGTCGTTGTTTGTCTTTTGTTCTCAAAGAAGAACATGATATCAGGGAGGTGATGGCATGTGAATTGGATTTGAATGAGAGGGGTGCTGTACAAAGTCACCAGCCTTACTTTCTCCTCCAGATCAAATCTGGGTTCAATGGGCAGATATGGATCAGTATGACTGGAGATGGCCCTGAATGCTAAAGATAGTAAGGAGTCTGGCAAGATAGATATTGGGGAAAGTGAGCAGTAAAGTTGGTCAGCTAAGGGAGTACCTAAATTATGAAGGATCATACAAGGACAACTTGTATGTAAAGCAAGCTTTACTTGGTAGGCACTGGGGGATTATTGTGAATTCTTGACCAGAGAAATGTGACTGCAATGTTGAAAGTGGTATTTAGGAAGATTATGGTATTAATCAGTTTTGCTGAGTAAGGGATGACTGTTCATGGAGAAATTTATCTCTGGGCTTGGCTATCACCAAGTCTGTTGTTCACCTTTCCTCTCTCCTCCTCATAGCTCGTAGTTGGTACCTTGTGATATACATCCCCTTTCTCTAACACCTAAGAGAATTCCTTGAAAAGAATAAATATGAAGAATTTTCATTAAATGAATGGATTATGGGATCTCAGAGTTGAAAAAGACCTAAGAGATCCTCAATAAGTAAACATTTCTTTAGTGCCTGTTTTTTGATGGGTCCTGTGCACAACACTAGGGATACAGGAATAAAAATAAAACTCTCCTTGCCCTCAAAGTTCTTATCTTCCCTGTAGTCTAATATACACCTAAATAAGATCTCTATGAATAACATGCTTAGATAGTGGTCATCCAATCTTCAGTTAAAGACCTCATGGGAGAAAATACACTTGAGCAACTCAGTCTCCTCTCGGTAGCCTTCCATCTACTGTTCCAAATTTTGCCCTCTGGAACAAAGTAGAACAAACTTAATCTTTCTTTTCTGGGTCAGTCTTTCAATACTTTAAGATAACTGCAATGGGGCCCCTTACATCTTTTGGGCAGGTTTAACATCTCCAATCCTTTCAACTGATTTTCCTTAGTTGTATGGTCTGTCGTCCACTGACCAGGTCACCTTCTTCCATATGTTCTTCTGTTTGTTAATGCTTTTTATAAAATGGAGTGCCTAGGTTTAATACAATGCTTCAGTTGCAATCTGACCAGGACTTTGACTGAAAGAATATATGGATTTCATTCTAAGTATCCATTTAAAGCTTTGCATGTATTATTTAATTCATTCCCTAGATGAAGAAGGACTTAAAAGAAAGGAATATGGGCAGTATAACTGAATTTTGATGGTGAGGAAGGGATCAAAGTATGCAAAATTTCTGACTAAAGTTGGACATTGCCCTGGAGGACCCAGAGCAATTGAAGCCATCATGCCTGACTTTTGGCTGGGGAAGGTACTGAAAGAGAATAGGGAAGATACCATAGAGAGGTTGGAAGGGGAGAATATTATCAAATCAGCCTTCATCTATCTCCTAGTGTCTCCTAAGGCATCTGTAAAACAACCACAACTGATCAGAGGACTAGGAAATTCTCTACTAAAGCAATGAGAAATATCCTCCTCAGAGTGATGGTACTTTGGGGGTTGAGTCATAATAAAGTCCCAAAGCATTTTGCAGGTGAGGCTTCTTCTGCCTGCCAGATAGGTATATATTGGGGTCATAAGCCAACAATGAGGCAGAGATTCAAGTACTATATTGATGAAAGTATTTGCTGTCATATAATAGAATAATTATATTTATTTGACATGAACTCAAAAGGCAAAATTTCTATCGAAAGCTGCTGAGCTGAATTTCAGCTCAGGGAAAGGAAACATTTCTGAATAATTAGAGCTTTCCAAGGGCATTCTCACTTAAAGTCTGTAATCAAAAACTGGCTGATCACTTTCTAGGCCAACAAACTTCCGAAAGAACTTTGCATTTTCATAATTACCTGCAAGTAACAGCGTACACACACAAACCTTCCCTAGTGAATCTGAATCAACTTTTCCAACCTCCTCATGCTCTTGGCCCCTGGGAATGATTTTCTTGAATGAGAAACCCAGATCAAAGAGTTCTTTTTTCTTATTTCACACAAAGGCAGGTTTCCAGAATGAAAAAGCTTCATAACACTGTTAATGTTAAATACACTCACAGGCTCTGAGGAGCCTATTGGCTTGCAGACAGGTTTATGGTTTATTCTCTGGAAAATCAGGTAGTATATTTTTATTTTATAAATTTCATGGCCT